>NW_007248530.1:29801-44495 GCF_000164805.1 Carlito syrichta
TGTAGAGATGAGGTCTCGCTGCCCAGGCGAGTCTCGAACCCGCGGGCTCAGGCAGTCCACTCACCTCAGCCTCCCAAAGGCGCGGGATTACAGGCTGAGCCACCGAGCCCGGCTGTTAGTGTTGATTATACAACGCTGTACACATAGTAAAAACCACTGAATTGTGCATTCTAAAATGGTGGATTTTACAGATGTGGACTATGTCTCAATCAAGCTGTTATTTCTAAATAGAAAACCTAAGTCAATGCATCTCATGACTATTTTTGTTCTTGTTCTTGTGATGGTGTCTTTTCAATTATTAAGCTTCTATATGAAGCCTAGAATTGACACTCTTGGAAAACCACTGAAGTTTGTCAAGTTAAAATACAAAGAAAATTACTGGATACTTTCTTTTGAAAGGCAAATGATTAATTCTGGGTTTCTGAGGTCCATGTGACAAGGAGTGGTTTTAGAACGTAGTGCTATTAAACGCATCACAACATATGAAATTTCCATTTTTATTTAACTTGCATATTTTCTTTTCTCTGCATTCTGTGCTCAAAAAGACATGACCTGCTAGAGGAAACATATATCTCTGGCACGAGCTTCTTCAGTTTAAAGCAATTGAATTGCCCTGCAGGATTTCAATTCTCTACCAGATTATCTCAGTGTTTCTCATACTATTTTTCATTATCACCTCCTAAGAAACCCTTTTAGACCTTTTATTTCCTAACCATCACTCTCCCCCATGAAACGTTGATGCTGCTGAAATTCTGTGTATCTGTTCTGATGCCCTTCATACAGCACAGCTGTGCCTTATCCACACAAAAAGGGAAAACCTTTTCACCCAAAACCAATTTTCACTTCCTTGGGGTGATACTGCCCATGTGGAGAATACATGGTTTACCATTAAAATTCATGTATGTATTCAAATGTATGTATTTTATTCTCCTTACTGCAGACAGAATTATTTCAACCACTCAAATTTAAGTAGCTAAATTTTAATTTTTATAAATCTAACTTAATAAGTTAGAAAAAATACTTAAATAATTTTAAGTATTGATAAAATTTTAGATTTTAGATCATTATAGGTAGACAATTTGGATTCTTTTAGATAGGTTTTAGATTATTATAGAGAAAATATTAGGCAGCCTCCAAACTCATTTTTTCTGAATATATTTATTGACATTGAAATCTACTTATGATACATACGAAGTAGAATAAAAAAGTAATATGCAAAACTATATCAAGAATACCTTACAAATTTTCTAAAAATACATACGTCTGTGAGTACAGGTGACCAGATTAAATACTTATCAAAATGTTAACGATGGTTCCCTCTGGGTGCTAGGTGATTTTCAGTTTCAGCTTCGTACAGGCCTACCATTTCCAGTTTCCTATAATGCCTTTGTATCACTGTTATTGTTTGGGAAATGGTTATCAACAAAATATTTATTGAAATTAACTCGAAGCCGGGCTCAGTGACTCAGCCTGTAATCCCGCGCCTTTGGGAGGCTGAGGTGAATGGATTGCCTGAGCCCGCGGGTTCGAGACCCGCCTGGGCAGCGAGACCTCATCTCTACAATAAATCAAAAAATCAGCTGGGGCATGGTAGTGCATGCCTGTAATTCTGGCTACTCGGAAGGCTGAGGCAGAAGGATCGCTGGAGCCCAGCAGGTCGAGGCTGCAGTGGCCGGGAGCGGCCACTGC
This sequence comes from Carlito syrichta, assembly GCF_000164805.1. Lineage (NCBI taxonomy): Eukaryota > Metazoa > Chordata > Mammalia > Primates > Tarsiidae > Carlito > Carlito syrichta. Next base: position 31,491 of record NW_007248530.1, read on the forward strand.
ACTCCAGTCTGGGCGACAGAGTGAGACTCCAACTCAAAAAAAAAAAAAAGAAATTAACTCGTATCAGGGAAAAGATATACTAGCATATAGCTCATAACACTTGAAGTAAAGTGTCTACTCGCCTTTTGGGGAAAGGTTTTGTCTTCCTTCATGTGCCGAGGATAAAGGTATGCTACCTCCCTCCGTGGGTCTTGTCAGAGTTTTCAATGCTTCCTCAGCAAAAGCATTCCTCCTTAACAGTTGACAAGTCAACTATGACGACCTGGGCTCCCAGTAACGATGCTTCTGTAGACCCAGCTCTGATGTACTTCAAGGTCATGGGGGAATCATTCAGCAATCCGCTGACGTTTGCCGGTGCGTGTTTAAGGAGAGTGGATCCAGCAAACAACGCAAAGTCATTATGCACTTGATTTCAGCAGAATCTATGCAAGTAATGACTCACGTCTGAATATAGCAAATTTGAGGGGACTGACGGAGAGCGGCTTTAAATATCTTCTGCACACACAGTTTGCCGAGTGCCCTCGTTCGGTGCCCACAACAGCCGTGTGTGTCACGAGCAGCATTGCGGTTGTTAATTATGAGTACACACAAGGCAAGGGACACAGCTGGGACTCCAGTCCGAGTCTCAGAGTCCACCTCCAAGTTTTGGGCTCTCGCCTTCTTTAGATTGTTCTTCCTTGCTGAATGAAATCCATGAGTATTTTAAGCCCGAGCCAAGCCACTGCAGCAATTAGCCGTGATTTACCACCTCACCGAGTAGTGCTTACTAGAGAGCAGGGTTTACATGTCCTCCCACGGTCTCCTGCACTCTGTGGTCCCCTTAAGCTCACGGAAAGGGCCAGCTGGCAGTTCAGGGGGAGGTCGGCCGGCCATGAGGAAGGCTCCATGCAGACTATTCTCACCAGTGTGGGGGGTTCTGCCCCAAAGCATGACGGGTCCTCTACCCCAGCACTCTCAGGACTTGGAGGAGGGGCTGGATGGGCTGAGGGGTGGGGGATGGGATCCCAGGGTTGCAGGAGGCCATTCTCAGACCGGGCTCAGGGAGCCTATCCCCTTTGTGGTGTCCCCATGTGGAAGCATTGAGTAGCATCCTGGGGTGAGGAGCTTGGTGGGGAGTGTCCTGCCATGTACACTGCTGGGCTGTCTTCAAGGTCGGTCCCAGCCACCACCTCAGGCTTGAATGCATTCAAGATGGAAGCCAAACACCAAAACGCCCCAGCCCACATTTTCCTGATAGTGTGTGACTAAAGCTATATTTTAGGGGAAAAATAACTTATATTTTAAATGCATGCTCTGTGTTGGTTCAGAACGATACATTATTCAACAACTCCCCTCTCAAGATTTGTTTGTCAAGCACATGAATACATCATATAAAGCAATTCAAATGTTGTGTCTTATATCTGCTGTCTTCCCACAGATGCTCACGTCAGCCTGTTACATTAGAGGTGAGCCACCTCCAAGGTTTTCACTTCCCTTGCCTTGTTCTAGTAAGAGAACATATCTTGATTTAGTTTTTGATGTTGCTGTAAAGTTAGGTTGAAAAAATACAAAAATATGCCACTGTGTAACTATACTATACCTCTTATGTCACACATATACAATCACTTGATTTTTGACAAAGGTGCCAAGATAGCTCAATGAAGAAAGAACAAGTCTTTAAAGCAAATGGTGCTGGAACAATGGGGTATCCATGTGGAAGAAGCTGAATCTCAACCTTGTCTCACACCACACTCTAAAATGAACTCAAAATGGATCCCAGAACTAAGCATAAAAGCTAAAACTATAAAACTTCTAGAGGAAAGACTTGAGGAGAATATCCTTGCTACTTGAGGCAGGGAGGTAGATTGGTAGATTTTATTCCTATTCCTTAAGAAATAGGAATTTGTAACCATAGAAAAGTGATAATCGTACAACACCAAAATTAGGAACCCTGCTTATCAAAAGATAACATTAAGAAAATTCAAAGATGAACCACTGACTGAGAGAAAACATTAGCAATACACATATCTCATACAGGTCTTGGATCTGAAATAAGTGAAGAACTCTTTTTTTTTTTTTGAGTTGGAGTCTCATTCTGTCACCCAGACTGGAGTGCAATGGCCAGTGCCAGCCACCGCAGCCTCGACCAGCTGGGTTCCAGCAATCCTTCCGCCTCAGCCTTCCAAGTAGCTGGAACTACAGGTGCATGCTACCATGTCCAGCTAGTTTTTGATTTATTGTAGAGATGAGGTCTCACCAAGTTGCCCAGGCGGGTCTCGAACCCGCGGGCTCAGGCAATTCACTCACCTCAGCCTCCCAAGGCGTGGGAGGCTGAGTCACTGAGCCCGGCTAAGTGAAGAACTCTTAAAACCCAATAATGAGGAACAACACAATGGAGAAAAAAATGAACAAAAGACTGTCATAACTATTTCAAAAAGAAGCCATACAAAGGGCAAAAGAACTGAAAAGTAGAAGACATTCAATATTATTGATTCTTCAGGTAACGCAAATTAAGACCACAAGGAGAAGCCACTGCACACTCAAAAGATTTGGTAACATTAAAAAGACTGACAATACCAAATGTTGAGGAGGAGATGGAGAAACTGGAATGCTGGGACATTGCCAGTGGGTATGCAAAACAGTACAGCTCTGTTAGAAAGCAATCTGGTAGTTTCTGATACTATTAGATGTTTACCTTTGCTGTGACTCAGCAGTTGTACTTCTGGGTAGGCATCTAAGAGGTATGAAAATATACATCCACAAAAAGAAATGCAAGTGCATATATATAGCAGTTTTATTCATAATAGCCTCACATTGGAAGCAACCCAAATGTTCAACACACATGCATGGGTAGAAAAATTGTGGTACCTTTATATAACGGAAGACTACTCAGCAATAAAAGGAAGCAAAATGCTGACACCACAACAACATGAATGACTTTCAAAACCACTATGTGGAGTGACAAAAGAGTAGACACTGTGTGATGCCACTGGTATAAAGTTCTCAAACCTGCAACGCTTATGACAATAGAAATCAGAATGGGTCTTGCCAAGGATGGGATGGGCAAGAGGAGTGGAAGGTGTGCTTGAGTGCAAAGAGGCAGGACTGAACTCTACTGGTGATGAAAACATCCACATCAGGTCAAGGCAGTGACACACGGGTGTGCACAGGTGTCAAAACCCATCGAGTGACAGTCTTCTAAGCTGTGCACGTCTTTGTAAGTCAATTATGCCTCAATATGTTGACTAAGAACAAATGTTAAAAACACTTGGGTGCTTCTAAAAATAAAACCTGCATCACTTTATAAGTAAAAAACAACAAGAATATTCTTTTTTTTTTCTTGAGTTGGAGTCTCACTCTGTCACCCAGACTGGAGTGCAGTGGCCGCTCCCGGTCACCACAACCTTGACCTGCTGGGCTCTGGCGATCCTTCCACCTCAGCCTTCCAAGTAGCTGGAACTACAGGCATGCGCCACCATGCCTGGCTATCTTTTTAATTATTGTAGAGATGAGGTCTCACCAAGGTGTCCAGGCTGGTCTTGAACACACGGGCTCAGGCAATACATTCGCCTCAGCCTCCCAAAATGCTGATATCACAGGCTGAGCCATCGAGCCTGGCCTAAAGTAAGTTTTGTTTTCTTTGTTTGGGCATGTATCAGGATGGAGGATTTTATCAGTTGGGATTACATGGATTTAAATAAATCCATCCTCATAAGACTATGGGATCTTATTCTCTGTGTGTTTCTTACACAAAGAATAGCGTATTATTGGTCAAAAATGGCAGTTCTACGGATGTGGAGATAGGCTGCACATTTTGAGCTCTCAATTTACAACTTGAAAATAATTGGATGTCGTTGTCTGTGTTTTGTCTGGATCATAGTCAATATTCAACAACTCTTGTGGAACGAATGAGTGATTGAATACATAAATGGTAAGCAGATAATCATTTTTCTCTCACTATAAAATAAACATTTCATCAGATCCGCACCTCAAAATTATACCTGCCCTTGATATGTCTTATTACATATATTGTGTAACCATATCATAAAAATAGAACAAAAATAATTTACAGGAGATCAAAAGGTAATATGTAAATGTATAATTTAAGCAGAAAAAAGAAAAGACTGAAGTAGCCTGTAAGAAAATACGTCCTCTCCTTTCTAAGTAACTTGACAGTCACATGCGGTGAGTGGCCCCTGCACAGGACAGTGCAAGGACTGGCCACGCGCTACTCAAGGTGTGGTCTGCCGGCTCGTTAGAAACATGGTGCCTCAAAGCCCACCTCAGCCCTGCTGAATCAGGACCCGAGTTTAATGAGGCCCCAGGAGACTCGGGTGCTCTTCAAACTTTCAGTAGCATTTCTTCTATCTAGAAGGACACAGGCCAGAAAGGTATTAAGGCGAGGCACGACACTGGGGCTGTGTGGGCGGGGTTAGGATGTGGGAAGAGGATTTTTTTAAATGTTTCCTTTATCCAGTGATATTGTTTGTCTTTGATTCTACATATATAACTTTCATAATTTATTAAGCAATGACGACAAAAATTATGATCACCGTTTGGGTGCATGCTAGCTGACTTTAATGTTTAATGAACAAGAGCTTGTGGAATAAGCCAGAAGCGGGACAGACTTGTGGTCAAGGAGGAGCATTTCCTGCAGGCAGGGTGAGTCCTCTCTCCTCTCCTCTCCTAGTCCTGGGCAATGCCTGCATGTTTTATAAAACATTAACGAACTTCATGTCTCAACAGTACGCTGCCTGTCATAACTGCACATAAGACTGGTGACTGCGACTCACTTTCTAAGCCAACGACAATTAATTTGCGGCCAAAGTATATGGCCGGCATTTTGTGTGAACTCTGAGCGTGCGGACGTTTTTCAGCTAGAGAACTGATTTCCCTTCCAGGAGTGCTAACCCATGAGGAAAAAATCCAGGAAAAAGTAATTTAAAAACTCAGGATTGTTTCTGTTGGGGATAGACGTTGAGAGAAAGAAATAGCAAAGCGTTACCATATGACCCTCTTAAAAGTCTTCATCAGAAAAACATTACTAATTAGGTCAGATAATAGAGTCGTCTTCAGCTGCAGATTCTATTTCAGTGGCCTTCAAACTTCCGCTGACTGCCACCCACTGGATGGAAAGAATTCCATCACACATGCACACACAGTCACACACGACTGAAGCCAAAGCTGACCCTCACCCTAAGTCGTCCGCAAATGCTTTCTACTGCAGTGTATATTCTTATACATATTCTATTCTCTGTTGTTCTAATGTTTCAGTGTTTTGAAGATGCTTGTTTGCGGCCGGGCTCGGTGGCTCAGCCTGTCATTTGGGAGGCCGAGGCGAGTGAATTACCTGAGCTCCCGGGTTTGAGACCAGCCTAGGCAATTTGGGGAGACCTCATCTCTACAATAAACAAAAAATTAGCTGGGTGGGGGTAGCGTGTGCCTGTAGTTCTGGCTACTTGGAAGGCTGAGGCAGAAGGGTGGATGGAGCCCAACAGGTCGACGCTGGGGTAGCCGTGAGCGTGCCACTGCACTCCAGCCTGGGCAACAGAGTGAGTCTTTGACTCAAAAAAAAAAAAGAAAAGAAAGAAAGAAAAAGAAAATACTTGTTGTCACCCACAACACCGATTTCATCGCCTGTTAATAGGTCGAGGCCTGCAGCTCACAAAACACCTTTAAGGCAAGAGGAGAAAGCAGGGAGAAGACAGCAAGATTGATTGGTTCAGGAAAGAGAAAAGAAAAAGAAGGTCTCTAAGAGAGAAGGAAAAAGAATGTGGGGACCGTCAGAAGTAGGAGAACAAGTGAGACAAAAAAGGCCTGGCATCCTGCCTCTGTCCTGCCCTGCAGATGTGCATTCCCTCTCCCCAGAGCCTCACCCAATCCCCTATGCTGAGCTGAGCCTTCTCTGCTCAGCATCCCTGAGGTTCTTGTTCTGCCATCTCTTACCCCCGGGGGTTTTTTGCTCCGAGGTGACTAAGTCCTTGTGGGGGTCCTAATGGGCTTCCTCCAGCTCTGTTTCTCTCTGTCCTTCTGCTGACAGCTCATCCTTCTCCATGTGCCTCCCTGTCTCTGAACATCCAACCCAGATTTCTTCTTTTCTCTTCTTCCCGGTTGTGCCCTCCTCTGCAAGCACCCATGATAACAAAAAAACCTAACCTTGAGTTTTAAAAGCCCACGGCACAAGCAACATGGGGGGTGAGATGCTCACGTGAAGAACCACAAGCCCACTGTTTCTCCAGCTTCGAGCGGCCCAGGCCCCAGAGGTGACCTCGAAGACCCCCAGGTGACGTGGTTTCCCTTTGAAGACACAGCGGCCTGGGAGTTCTGTCGTCTGTGGTTGCGAAAGGGACCGATGTGACCCTATGAAGCACTAGCGGATGCCCGAGAGAAAAGAAAGCAATTGGAGGAGATTCTGCAAGTGACCTCCCGTGGAAGGAAGACGGTTGGGAGGGCAGGGCGGGCGACGACGGGAGGCGCGGGAGCACGCCCGGGAGGCCCCGCCAGCTGGCGGGATGGAAGCCAGCCCTGAGATAGTGGGGTCTGAACCTCCTGCCGCAGCAGGAAGGAAGGAAGCCGAGGAGTGGCGTCCCCAGAGGACCTCAAGTCAGAGTCTTGGTGTCCTTAGCCTGGACCAGGCCCTAGCGATCTGCAAAGGCACCGGAATCCATTCTCAGGGCAACCCTGTGCCACTCTCCCGCAGCTCTTGCAAACCAGAGCAGGCGGCTGGAAACTGACATACCCCCAAGGGACCCGAGGAGCTTTGGTGAGGCCGACGGGGGGCTGCCTCGAGTCCAGCCAGGGACAGCCTGCCAGTCTTGGCTGCTGGTTCACATTTTTCATCCCCGAGACAGGAAACGACGCCAGGCCCAGCGGTGCTGTTCTGACATTTCCCGCGTCCGGGCCCCAGCACCTCGGGGTGTGTGCTGCCAGCGCGTGTTTGCTGAGCACCCACTCTGCGCCAGGCGCTGTGTCCGGTCCACGTTCTGCCTGTCGCGTGAGCATGGCAAGAGGAAGTTGTGCTGGCCCGGAGTGGACAGCAGAAAGCGGCCCCTTCCGCCCCCGTCAAGCTCCCCAAGCACAGCCCACGTCCGGCTGAGGTCTCATGCCTCCACCCCAGACCCTAGAGGGTTTCCTCACCCCAACCCCATCCTGTCCCCCAGAAACAAAGGGCTGTCCTGCTCTCCCTCATCCCACCCCCCGGTCTTTTTCCTCTCTTGCCTTGATCCTGGGCTAACCGGCGGTGAATACGTTTTCTTGACCGACAGAGAGGGAGAGAAGGAAAGAAAACATACGGCAAGGCGGGAAGACAGACAAGACGCAGAACTTTCTATTTCCCAAAGTGGGAAGCATTTTTTTTCCTTCCCCTGCCTGGCCCAGGAAGTATGGCTGCAGATGCCAGGCGGCACCAGACCGGATGAATTTTCCGTTCAAGAAGACGCGCGGCCACCGGGGCGGGAGGCCAGTGGCCGGCCCCCCTCCGTGGCTCGGCGCCTTGGAAGCAAAAGGGACCCTGCCCGCGCCTGGCCCGCGCCGCCCGCAGGTTGCCTAGCAACCCGGCGACACTGCGGAGAACACTCCCGGCAATCCCCGGCCCTGCATTTTAATGTTTTGTGCTGATGCTTCAGGGGGATAAATAAGTAAATACCTGCGGTCGCCCTGAGACAGGATTCATTTTGACTAAGGAGCAGCGTCAGTAGATTCCGCTGCGGCAATGCAGTGATACCAAAAAAAAAAAAAAGAAGCATTAAACCTCTCTGTTTTTTTGGAAGATTTTATTTACAAAATATATTTTAGGCTGGGCACGATGGCTCAAGCCTGTAATCCCAGCACTTTGGGAGGCCGAGGTGAGGGAACTGCCTGAGCCCACGGGTTTCAGAACAGCTTGGGCAACTTAGCAGGATCTCATCTCTACAATAAATCAAAAAATTAGCCGGACGTGGTAGCGCGTGCCTGTGGTTCCGGCTACCTGGAAGGCTCAGGCGGAAGGATCACCTGAGCCCAGCAGGTCGATGCTGGGGTGGCTGTGAGCGTGCCACTGCACTCCAGCCTGGGCGACGGAGTGAGACTCCAACTCAAAAAATATATATATGTTCTAAAGTGTGTGTGTATATGTATTTATTTAAATCTTGGTAGGCTTGTTTAAAAAATTAATGAAATAATTGTACAAAGGTAAGAATGGAAGGTACGTGTGACCCCTCCCCCAAATCTAAAATCGCTACTAATCTGACGAATACATTGAGAATTTACATCATCCCTTAATAAAGCTTTTCAAAAATAACACCAACTGTGAGGTATGTAAGAGGTTCTGGGAGGAGCATGACCCTCCCTGCTCACACATGGTAGAAATAGTCATTCTCCTGCTAGAGAGAAGGGGACAGGGGACCGCAGGCCTCACACCCGGCGCAGTTGCTGCTTTGGGTTTTGAATACAACCACTGGGATGAAGTGTGTTGTAAGTAAATCCTCCCAGATCCCATCTTTCTCCACAGTGTTTAAGAACGTGCCCTCAGACAGCTGCTTGCGTGTTCCTAATTCACCTGGGGCCGGCGACGACCGCTTTTACGTTTCTGAAAAGCATCTTTCTTATCCATTCTGAAGATGAAAGCAACACGCAGTCGGTCCACCTCTTCGTTTCTTTTTTTTTTTTTTTTTTTTGAGTCAGAATCTCACTCTATCGCCCAGGCTGGAGGGTGGTGGCACGCTCACAGCCACCGCAGCCTCGACCTGCTGGGCTCTGGTGATCCTCCGCCTCTGCCTTCCAAGTAGCTGGAACTCCAGGCACGCGCCACCACGTTTATTGTAGAGACGAGGTCTCGCCAAGTTGCCGAGGTTGGTCTAGAACCCGTGGGCTCAGGCGATCCTCTCACCTCGACCACCCAAAGTGCTGGGATTGTAGGCCTGAGCCACCACGCCCTGCCTCTTCATTTCAATATGCAGTGCAATGTCTGCGTGGAGACCGATGTCTCCTGGAAGCCCTCTTTCAGGCATTTACCAAAACAATCCAGGCCAGGGCTTAGGGCTGGCAGCCTGGCTTTCCCACCCACAGCTTGGGGCCCTGCTTAGAGTCTGGTCTAACTTCCTCAGTGGTAAACGGCGAGGCCATTAATAGCCGTCTCATTGGGCAGTAGCAGGGTCTACGAGGGATCACCTAGCCCAGTGCTGGTACGGGGCCAGTCCTCCGTCTCAGCCGCCACTGGCCACACACGTAGGATCACAAGTGTCTTGGAGACTGTATCATGCTGCCCTGATCTCCCTTTCGGGCACGAAGAGGTCATTCTCCCAGCTGCTGGGACTGCTGCCCCCAGGTGACCTCTCTGGGGACCACCTCCTCCTAGGCCATGGGCCCTTCTAGGGGCAGCCTGAAACCGTTGAGGGGTCCAGCGGGGGTCACGGTCAGCCCCCTCTCCCCACCCTGGACAGCCCACAGGGTCGGGCAAGGCCCACATCACAACTCAGCCCCTCCCCCTGTCTGCTCTGCTTCCTTCCCTTCCTCTGGGAGGGCCGGCCCTCGGACGTCCTCCACGCTGGCTGCCTCCCAGAGGCTGCTTCCTGGGGAACCAGCGGGTAGCCCTGAGCCATCACACGTCTATCTGAGAGGGTTTCAGTGACCCTGGCACAACTGCACGCGAAGAGAAAAACACACCAAACTCAACATGCGGGCGATCGCGACTCGCGTCATATTGATGCGAGTGTGAGCGGCTGGAAAACCGGAAAGCACACGAAGATGAGCAGCTTGGGGTGGGAGGGTGAGGGGTTATTTTTGTTTGCTTCACACTGTTCTGAGCCTTCCGAGTTTACTCCAAGGAACACGTGCCTTGCCCTGTGCGGGGGAGGAAGCTCCCCAGGGCTGAGCCCCCTTTTCCACCCACGGCCCGAGAAGCGCCGCATTCAGAAGCTTGTGAAGGAAAATGGTTCGACCTAGAACCCTGGGCTGGGCCTGCCGTGCGCAAGCTTCTGCGAACAGCCCTGTCTTCAGTTGGCTCGAGATGCAAAGCACCTAAAAGCAGGACTTGACAGAAGCCGAGGCTGAGAAGCGGGTGCGAGGCCAAGAGATGGAGGTCTCTGGGAGGTCGCTTTGAAAACCCTGGAAGGGTGGCGGGATTTTTAAATGTCACAGAGCCCTCACCTCCGATTCTGGCGATGTGATCTGAAGGTCAAGACATGAACCCCGACTGCCAGCGGGTGGGGGAAAGACACAAGTAGGCGAGACGGGACACTCAGAGAGTGGGAAATTTCATCACTTCTAGTAAACCCGGGGGGAGTCCAGAAGAAGGTGATATGCCTCCAGGCTGGAGTAACCAAAAGGGGCTTCCTGGAAGAAACAGGTCGTGGCTGACTTGAAGAATGAGGGAGATTTAGCCACACCAAAGAAGGGTGGTGGTCCAAGAGGGGGCTGCGGCCGGAGCTCAGAGGGAAGGTGGAGGTTTCCGGCAGTGAATGGCGCGTCCCTGCCTTGCCTCGTTGAGGACGCCCTTGGAGATGAGGGAACACGGCTGAGTCAATGGGGTGGCCGAGGGCCTGGGAGGCGGGGAGGTGGTGGAGGCCGACTCCTTGCTCAGGCAAAGGGGACCCCTGGGGCTCTCGGCAAGCGAGGGACGCTCTACCACGTAGCTGGGTCTGAGTGGGACTCAAGGTGAGGTGCAGACGAGGGACCGGACGGAAGAACAAGGCCTTCGCAGAGCGGCCCAACCTGGGGCAGGTGCTGGCAGGAGGTGAGTGGGGAACCCGTGAGCTGTGTCACGGCCGACTGATGCTGACGAAAGCCAGTGGCGTCCCACCGCAGACTGTGCCCTTTCCTTCTGGAGACGTGTCTCAGACGTGTTGTCTCTTTCGCTCTGACGTTCCACGGACGACGGTTCCACTCCCAGAGAAGACCGAGGGGCTGAGCCAGGAACCCGGGCGCGCAATCAGCTCCGGGGCCCTTCCCGGCTCTACACGTCAAGCACGCGAGACATTGAGCAGTCCTGCCTGGAGCGATCCAGAAGATCCAGAGCCTCCCTCGTTCTGGGACAGCCGACAGGTGAGCAAGTGCGAGATGGTGGGTGCCGTCCAGTGCTGGTTGGGTTTCCAGCCCTGTGTCCTCCAGTGCTAGGTGGGTTCCGTCCCTGAGCTCTCCAGTGCTGAGTGGGTTCCGACCCTGTGGCCAGCTCAGTTCCTTCTAGATTCGACTTCCTCTGTGCTGGGTGGTTTGCTTCTCATTTGGTCCTCAGTGCCCTGCGGGAGCATTTGCACCTCCATTTTCAGACAGCTGTGTTTTGTAGACAGTCCTCGCTATTCACCTAAATAATGGCCTATTGTCTCAGGCTTTTATTTTAAAGCAAGTAAGTCCTTCTCCTGATCTCGGTGAATTTAAAGGGCAGTTTGGGACATCAGGGTTTGACTTTGCCGTTACCTGCAGGATGCACGTTCAGCAACTGGGCCTCTTTTCCACGCGTGGCACTAAACTGGGTCTCGGGGCCGAAAGGATAGCGCGGCCCGCATGGTCACGGACCCTGAAGTGCTTGCTCTGGCATTGACAGATACCGAGGACACAGAACTCAGGAGACAGCAGGCCGGGGAAGGGTGTCTGGGCACACGAAGTCCCGACAAGGGAGCCGTCTCTGCCCCGCCCAGCCCGCTGAATCTTCCTTTCTGTTGCTTCCCATCCATGTCCCCTGCTCTGACCTGGTTTGGGTCTTCCTCACCTCTGACCTGGTCATTTCCTCCCACCTCTGGGCTGGTATCTCAGCAAAGATGGCTGGCCCCTCCACGCCGGCGTCTTCCCCTGCCGACTCGCCTAGCAAGAGATGCTGCCCTCCTGATGGCACGTCTCTGCCCCCGGCCCTTCAGCGGCTCCCACCGTCTGCAGGACAAAGTCGAACCACCTGAGCTCGGCATCTGAGTCCTTCTGAAATCTGACCCCAGCGCCATTTCCAGTCGGACTGCCTGTTAATGTCTTTAGTCCATCTAGAGTTCCTGTCCTGTTTTCCCAGCATTCTGTGCCCATTCCTGTCTCCGGGACTCAGTTGCAGTCCTGCCTCCCATCCTGTTCAAGTCAAGCATCGTGGCCTTCATGAAACTCAGTCCGGTCTCAGAGCTTCCAGGGGGTCTTCTCACACACTCCTCGGATGGGCCGGGACGTCCCAACTCCCTCAGCATCCACACACCTCACAGCAGGCCACTTGGCGTCCAGGGCCGCATCTGACCGCTCTGCGTCCTTCCGCAGAGCCCCTTGTTTGGTCAGTGCCCGGTTATTTCACAGCTGTTGCACAAAACTGGGTCAAACCTGACTGTCTAAAGTAATACAACTTGGCCTCCACATGTCCTGTTTGGTGTTCAATTCTGCAACATCCTTTTGCGAGAGTTCCAGGGCTTTGCCATCTCTGGGCATCTCAGCCACAACTGGCGACTCTTAAAGCCACACATGGCGCTCTGTCAGGAATGTCCAGTGGAATGTCCTGTGCCCATGTCTGTGCCGTCCAGTGAGTGACACCTAGTTACCTGTGCCTACTGAGCACTTGAACTGTGTCTCATGAGACTGAATTTTTTACTTTATTTAATTCTCACTAATTTAAATAGCTTAGTGACAATTGTATTAGACAGCACAAGTCTGGATATTCACGGGTACAAGAGAAGACAAATGGTTATCAGTCCCAAAGCTTTTCAGTAGCCACTCTAAGCTGAGCCTGATGGCTCATGCTTGTAATCCCGGCACTTTGGGAGGCCTAGGAGGGAGGATTGTTTGAGCCCAGGAGTGCGAGATCAGCCTGGGCAACATAGTGAGATAGTGTCTCTCTAAAAAAAAAAAATTAGCCGGGCCTGGTGGTGCATGCTTGTAGTCCCAGCTCCTTGAGAGACTGAGGTGGGAGGATCACCTGAATTCAGGAGGTCAAGAATAGGGTGAGCGGTGGTCGTGCCGTTGCACTCCAGCCTGGGAGACAAAGTAAGACTTAAGGCTGAGGTGAGTGGATGGCCTGAGCCCGCGGGTTCGAGACCCGCCTGGGCAACTTGGCAAGACCTCATCTCTACAATAAATCAAAAAATCAGC
>NW_007248530.1:44551-58265 GCF_000164805.1 Carlito syrichta
GGAAGGCTGAGGTGGAAGGATCGCCGGAGCCCAGCAGGTCGAGGCAGCGGTGGCCGGGAGTGGCCACTGCGCTCCAGTCTGGGCGACAGAGTGAGACTCCAACTCAAAAAAATAAAAATAAAATAAAATAAATAAAAAATACGTAGCCGTTCTCAACGACCATGTCATCCACCACAGGATTGAGAGGCAGTGCCAGGAAGGTCCACGCCCTTCTCACCCACGTGAAATTCCAGCTGGGTCTGCGCTGCCTGCTGCCCGCTGACCAAACAGCCCTAATTTCATGGAGCCGCACAGGTGGTCTCAGGGAGACAGATTCTCGCCCACAACACCCCCAGTAGCTGGAGGTGGTCTCGTGAAACCAGCTCACACCAAAGGGTCCCACGTGAAGTGTGCTGCCATGACCCCATTTCTGTCCTTAGGCGTGTGTTTGCCCATTTTAGCCTAAAATAAATATTTTATGCAAAATAATGCGGGCAACCCCCTTGGGTCCCCTTCCACTGTGGGAGCTCTTCTGTCCTCAATAAATCCTGCTTTCTCCAAAAGAAAGGAAAAGAATGCAATGACCTGCGTGATGCATGCTCATGGCAGGGGTGCATGACAGAAACATGCTGGTTCCCGCCTGACCCTACCTCAGACCCCACCAAGCCGTACCGGTCACCGTGTGGTCGGGTCGGCTGACGTCAGCTTTGGCCCCACACAGAACAGCAGGGAACACGGATGCTCGCACCCTCGGGAAGCAGCTGACAGGTACTATGTCATACGATGCGAACAACAATCTCTTGAGGCGGGGGTGTCATCATCCCCGTTTTCCTGATGAGCAGACGGGAAGACACAGAGAGGCTGTGGGGTGTGCCCAGGCCAGTGTGGCAGTTCAGGCAACGCCAAGATTCGCACCCAGACCCTCTATCTCCAGCACCCGCGCTCTTCACACTCTGCTGCTCCCTGCTGAGCCCCAGCCGAGGTGCTTGTGGTCATTCATGTGCTCATCTCAGACTCAGCGCACCATGGGCACCCGCTACTTGTGCGTGGCGGGCACTGGGCTGGTGACAGTGTGAAGGGTGCCACCTTCCCTTGAGGGACTGCAGCCTAGGACTCCAAGGGCTCGGTGGTATGGATGGGTACCTGCCTCTAAGCTCCGAGGACCTCATGGTCTGTGTGACAGGAAGGGACCCCGGGACACAAGGCTGCTAGGCACACATCAGGAGGACACGGCTCGGAACACCAGGCTTAGGGCTGGGCCTTCAAGAAGAAATTAAATCCCAAACAGAAGAAAGTGGCAGAGCCTGGCAGTTTCGGGCCACCCAGCAAACCCCAACTTCCTCAAGAGCCAACCCTTCCTCTCCCCAAGCTGCGCCGCTGGGCTGTGGCCCCAGGAGCACCCTTCCCCTTCCCTACCCGGCTGGCTCTTGTGGATGTCACGTGGGTCTCAACTACTCGAAGAGTGGCCCTCGAACCAGCACCCGGGGTTCCCTGGGAACGTGTGAGAAATGCAGAGTCTCAGGCCCATCCCAGCCCTGCGGAATCAGAACCTGCATTTTGACAGGATCCCCCTCCACCCATGCCGTCCTGGAAAACGCCGAAGTGAGACACAGGGGACACTGTCACATCCCTGGGCCCTGGCTGCGGCGAGTCTCTTCTCCAGGGGCGCCAGGGTCCCATCTCCAGCACGCTGCCGCTCTCACCACGCCGCAGCGTGTCTGTCAGTGCTCTGTCCCTTCCCAGGCTGGGCAGTGATGCGGTCTGATTCCTCCCGGTGTCTCCGGGTCTACCCCGGCGTCAGTTGCAGGAGGGAGTGGGTGGCTCTGGAGAGGGGTGACAGCCCTCTGAGAGTCAGCTGCACGCTTCTGGAGCCACCCAGGCTACGTGCCAGGCATTCCCGCAGCTACCCCAGCTGGCTTGGGTGCAGAAGGTCCTCTTTGCGTGCCTGTCACTGCAGTCCCCAGCCTGCGGGCTCTCAGGGCTCCCGCTTTCAGGAAAACCCCAGCAAACATGGCGGGCTCTCCCCTTGGCCACCTGCCCTCCCTCCCATCATCTTCCTCAAGGCTGGCACTTCCTGTGGGGCCCTGGGCCACAGTCCACACATGGGGGATCCCCCACTGTCCCCTGGCTGGCAGGGCCTGGGACACACCTGCTCTGGGGGTAGCTGCAGGGTCCGGGGTGAGCCGGGCCGGTGGCCACAGAGCGAGGCAGTGTCTGGCGTCCTGTCTGGTCTTGTCAGAGAGCGGCTGTCCCCTCAGGAGCCTCTGCACCAGCGTGGGGGCCACCCCTATTCTTAGAGAGCACGGGAAAGGGGACTGACCCCTTAGAAGCAGGTTTTTTTGGAAGCATTTTGGGTAGCCACTTAAAGTTGGGTAACGCCCAAGGCTCTGCCAACATCGTTGTGATATTTTTTTCACTTGTAACAGAAGTGACCACAGATGCTGCCACAGGCGTCACGTGGCTCCGCCACTGTCACAGACAGGGGACACGCCTCACACTTCCCTCTGACCTGGGCTTGTCTTTTTCCCTTTCCTGTCTAAGTGACTGAGCTGTCAGCTCTAAAGCGACGGTGACAGTGAAGGGGGCATGGCCCCTTGCTAAAAAGTTGCCGAAACAAGTTGCTTTCTGATTCCTTAGACTTTCAGAGGCACTTTATTTCTTACGCAATGCCTTCTCATGCTCCTGACAGAAGATTGTAAAAGACAGAAAAGCATAAATTACCCTAATGCCACATCCAGAGAAAATCACTCTTAAGATCTGGTGAGTTTCCCACGAAGCTTCCTACACCCACAGCTGTAGAATCATGGGTTCAGATGGAAGGGGACCAAGCCTGGGCCGTCCCTCGACTTCCAACCCCACCCCCGACTCTTTGAGACTAGGTCACGATACAAACTGACGTTTTACGCAGTTTGCAGTTTCACCCTGACTTCTGGCATCGTGGTGGGTTTATTGTGTTTATATGAGGGGGGCCCCTTCAAAAAAACTGGAATTATATTTTGGAGGGTGAGCCCCTTGTCGTACAGGATCCCCCTGCTGGGTGAGTGCTCTGGGAAGCCTTTGGCATCCGTGGACCAGCGAGCATTGTTGTGAGAGGCTGCGTTCAGCTTTGGCGAATTTTTCGGGGGAGCTTCTTTCAACACATTTGCTCATTTCGTGATGGGTTATTGACAAGTGCACTTGCCCACACTGGGCTGAGGATTCAGCAGTTTTGGACCCCAAACAGCGTGACCCCCATGCCCGCCCTCCCAACTCATCGCGTCTCGCCCCAAGAGACTTCTTGTTGTTTCCCCCGCGAAGAAAGTCCTTCAAGAGAAACTTTAGCCAGGCTCGGTGGCTCAGCCTGTCATCCTGCGCTCTGGGAGACTGAGGTGAGTGGAGTGCCTGAGCCCACCTGGCAACTTGGCGAGACCTCATCTCAACAATAAATCAAAAAATCAGCCGGACTCGGAAGGCTGAGGCGGAAGGATCGCCGGAGCCCCGCGGGTTGAGGCTGCGGTGGCCGGGAGCGGCCACTGCACTCCAGTCTGGGCGACAGAGTGAGACTCCACCTCAAAAAAAAAGAGAAACGTTTTGTTGGAAGAGGTGAAACAGAAAATGGCAATAGCACCGAAAGGCATCAAGATTGACAAATTCAAAGACTGCTTTGAACAGTGGAAAAAGCGTCCCAATAGATGATAGTGCATCAAACAGAGAGTCCTTTGAAGGTGCCTGAAGTTTAAACATGGAAGAATAAATACACAAGTTTTAATAAATAAATTACATTTTGGGGAATCTCCCTCCTATGATTGAGCTAAAACCACCATAGTTTAAAACTCTCCCGACCCGTAGTTTCGTTTTCCAAGGCTTCAGTTATTCACAGTCAACCGAGGACCGAAAATATTAGATGAAAAATTCTGGAAATAAACAATTCTTAAGTTTTAAATTATGTGACATTCTAAATAGTAGGCTGAAATCTCACGCTGTCCCACTCGGTCCCCCTGGTTGGGAGCCAAGCCCTTGTCCAGCGCTCATACGCTGGGCATACTGTGTTAGTAGCTGTCGTGGTCATCAGTTTGAAAAAACGTAGAGTCCATAAGGCTAGATGCTAAGGTTCAGGCATCCATGGGGGGGTCTTGGAACAGTATCTGCTGCAGATAAGCAGGGTACCATTGTACACGCAACTTTGTTTACTGATCATTATCATCTTTGCTTAAAAGAACATCAAACGTATTCACTCATGTCAACACTGTGTTTCAATTTTCTAATTTGTCAAACGGGTTTAAATGGGATGAAAAATTGTTGGGAGTTTAGGAAGTCACTAGTCTGTCGCAGTAGCATTTAAGCAAGATAATATATATTCAACATGCTTAGCTTAGGGCCAGGCCTCTAGCAAACTCTTCATAGATGGTAGCTATGGCCCTAGATTATTACTCACATCTCATTTTAATGACAGGAAAATATTTCTTTTTTTTGAGTAAGTCGGAATTCATTAGAAGATAGGAAAGCTCCCGGCAGTGGAAGGGGACCCGAAAAAGAGTTGCCCAAAATATTTCATTCTAAGTAGCACACTTGACCACCTTTAAATGGTAGCACTGCAATGAATACCTGTGAGTATAACTTTTTGTTCCCTTTTTAAAAAATATTATGTCTTTAAAGTAGACGACTGCATTGGAGTATCTGAACATCTTAAAGGTTTTTTGTTAGGTGTTGATGAATAACTTCCCAGAGATTGTACCAAAGTTCCCCTCAGCCATGAGTGGGATCACCCGTCTTTCTGAATCCTCGCCAGTAGTAAAATTGCTTTTAAAATCTGCAAACTTGATAGGTGAAAATTAGATTGTGTTGTTCTTCAAATGTGTATTTCCTAAAATCTCCAAAGAAATAAAAATATTACATTCATTAACCATTTGTTTTGCCTCGTCTGTGAATGATCTCTTTATGAGCCTTACACTGAAACATATTTTATCAAGCAAATGCACTGGTGGTTTGGTTTTTCTTTTGTGTGTGGTGTTTCTCGCACAAAGAAACTGTCAGAAACACAATCGCTTCCAACACACAGCTGGGAAGGCTAACGGTCAGGACACTTGGGACTGTGTTAGAGGTGTCATCAAGTTTCATCCCACGACAACTAACTATTTGGCAAAGACCCACTATGCACACTCATACAGCGGCTCTCAGCCACAGATTCTGCCCAGGACAAGTGGGAGATGGAAGGGCAGGGCCACACAGCCCACCCTGCCCATGCTCAGCCCCAAGGGAGCAGCCGTGCCAGGCAAGGAGACACCCAGGACTCAGTGTGGTGCCCAGCTCTTCCAGCTAGCACTCTGTGACAGGGTTAGTGGCAGGGTTAGTAGGGGTCAACTTTGGGCTTCATGGGTCCCAGAGTGGACACTTGGCCGCCAAACCACACAGCTTCTCTCAAAAACAGGGTCTCTGAACACAAGAATCTCGAAAGTGTATACTCTGAGAGCCTCAGGACAATCTGCATAAGGAAGGTTGCTTACTAATGTTTATCCTCAAAGTAACATAGCTGTCTCCAGGGAAGGAGCCCCATTTCCCTGTGAACACCTGCCGAGGTCCTCCACTTCCAAGAGAGAAACTGAGGGCAGGGGTCATCCCAGCTCCCAGAGAGGCGTTAATTCTTGCTGTGACTCAGTTTCCCTCCTGAAAAGGGGGGTGCATTCCAACCTCTCTTAGAAAGATGGTGAAGACGCCGGACTTTGTTGGTCTTGGGACAGGAAATGACTATGGACTCTCAGATCCCGAGGCCTGTTTTGTAGAGATTATATAGCATCTGTCGTTCACACAATGCCTGCTGATTAATGATGACTGAAATTATTGTGAAAGTAATTTGCAAGTACAAAGCAAGATCTGCGCAATCTCGCCAAGAGCTCTGAATGTCAGTCCCAGCAAAGCTGTAACCACCACGCAGGCATTTTTCCCACCAGCCCCTCAACCCCGGCAGGTCCCTCAGCCCCGGCAAGTGCTGGGCCATTCAACAGCGTTGGCTGTGGTCCACCGAGTAACAGTGACTTAAGATCTATTTCCCCTGAAACATGCATTTCACGTGGTCGTAGCCTGGTTTCCTCTGGGGTCGGCCTAATTTCTGGGCGATAACACGTTCATTCATGGGGTTTATTTAACGCAGCTCTCTCTTCCAGGACCTGGAGAACCATAGCCAACCCTCTGAGCAACAGAAATTTGTTTCCTAGCTCATGCTCTGCCAGGTACTCAACGCTCTTCTCGGAAAGGGATTGAAATATCCACGCTTCCATCTCTAGATCCTCAACGGGGGAGGCGAAGTGTGTCATGAGAGACCGGCTGACTTGGATGGCGCTGTGTCTGATGCTCAGGCTGTGTCTAAACTCGGGACCCAGTCTGGCCGGCTGAGGGGTCCCGAATAGAGAACAAGGTTTGCTTCTGCAGAGAGGGTGGAAGGCGACTGCTCCTGCCCGAACTACATGCATGATGGCCAGGCTGTCAGGACTCTGGCACGACCAGGGGGCCGCTGCCACGCCTCGACTGTTCTCAGTCAGTTCTCAGCAGCCGGGCTTGACCGAGCAGCGACTGTCCTTGACTCTGGCTTCCCATCCTCTGCCGGCTGTAAATAGAAGCAGGTGTCACGAAAAGAGAGCCAAGTGCTCAGCCCCGGCCATTCCGGAAATCCCTGTGAAAGTGACAGGGCCAGCTCAAAGTGCCGAGCTGCTTTCAGGGCTGCTTGAGAAGGGAGTGACACGGGTGACCCAGCATGGCAGGGGCTGCGGCGAGATGCAGCAGGGGCTGCCGTGAGATGCCGGCGAGGCCGTCTCCAGGTGACACATGCAGTCACGCTGAGGACAGGAAGGACTGCCGTGTGAAGACCCCCGGGCGTGACGGGTAGCAACGGTCCCTCTGCTTCAGAAAACAGGAGACTGTGTCCAAAATCGAGTGTTTGTGCCCAAAGACGTGGGCAAAAACCCGTAGCAGCGCACCTCTCTGCTTCAGACGGAAGGCGTCCTAGCTGAGTCATCCGGCTTCACGTCGGAGCTAAACGCTGGTCGACACGCGCTTTGCTGGCTTCACGCCTGAGCTGGGTGAGCCCAACTTAAAGCACTGGGAGAAGAATCTCCACGAATCATCTGGCCAAATATCCACATTGTTTCAACAGACAGGGTGGGAGACAAGCGGACAAGGACATTCCGAGAAACAAAACTGAGATGACCCGAGATCTGCTGGCTCAGGCGAAAGCCACACGTTTGGGAGAAAACACCCGCACCACGCGGCGAGGAAGGAAAGAGCCACAAGGTGGGATTAAATCCAGAAAAAGAAGAAGAGGGCTCAGTTCAAGCCCCGGAGCGCACCGAGCGCATGTCCGGCCCCTGCGCAGGGCCACGCACAGCGCGGACACAGGCATCCGCAGGCCCCCGCCCCCGCCCCTCTGGGACAGCCGGGATGACTTTCCAGCCGACAACCGGGGCCGGGGTGTGTGCACCGGAGGAGCAACTGTGGGCTTGGCGGGGCTCCCCGCGGCGGGGCAGGCCCTGCAGCACAGAGCTTCTCCCACCTCTGCCAGGGAGCCCCCTTCGTGCTCACAAGGCCTGCTTTCAGAGTCCGAAGCAGTTCTTGGTGTGCAGGTGGTCAGACTCTGGGTGGTCGCTGGACGGAGGGCCACGGGGAGCAGTAAGTCTTTTGCATCTAGTTTGCACGTGGCTCCTCGTCCTACCATCTATGTGGATTTGGGAACAAGGCGTACAGAGCTGTGGAATCTGTGAATCACTGAACTACATCATTTTTTCAGTCTACACATGGGTTGGAGCACACAGGGACACAGTTGGAGCACACAGGGCGCACTCAAAGCACCAAGGGCACTGTTGGTCTTGGGGTCGGGCTTCGGAGCTGGCCGCTTTGATTAGCCACGGCCTTTCGCCTCCAGGGTGTGGGGACAGTGGGCGTCTGAAACCCCTTTCTGTGGTTTTCGTTCCCTGACTCCAGAGGCACCCATGCCTTTGCCCTAGCAGTGCCTCGTGGTGGGGGGGGGATGAATGGCTCGCTTATCCAGCTGGGGGCTGCTTTTCTTGACTCTGTCCAATGACTTTCAATCCAAACTTAAAGGATCCCTTTTTCCTTTCCCTCACGGGCCTTCCTTTTCTAGAAAGTTCTGCACCCCCTAGCCCCAGGTCACTCAGATTGAGTCACTGAGGATCCGAGGAACCAATGTTGTCTCGCCAGTGAAGGTATTTCTCTCGCAGTCTGGGACTGGAAAGGGAAGCCGAGAAAACATGATAAACAGTCATTGGCAGAGCTTTCGGTTTCAGGAGACTTTCCATAATGGTGTAAATGTCTCTCGGAAGGTAGACTCGAACCACAACCCCCTACACACTGGGGTCGGCCTCCCAGTAAGGGCTGATTTCCCCCCATTCAGATTCTCTGAGGAAGAGTTCACCCAAGTCCGTGGCCAAACATCTCGCACTTTGCAGACTGTGCTAATGGGTGGTGGAAACTGACAGGTTTATCAAAGAGAACCATAAGCCTCCCAGCGTTGGAAAGAAATCTGGGGCCATCTTGCCCTCAAATTTTATACACAAGGAAACAAACCTGGGTTTTCAGCGTCCAGGATGGGTTTTGACAATTCCAATCCCGAAAGACATTAGTGGTGTCGGAGCCATCAAGTCTATCGCGTTTAAAATGGAGACGTGCTGGTTACTTCAAAACTGCCCAGCCAGGCCCTCTGGGGTGGGCCCCCCGCTCTGTGCCACACACCTTTGCTTTGCTGATGGAGCAACGGCCTCCCTGGAACGTGGCCTCCCTCGGCTTATCATAGAGCTCCACTCCGTGTTCTACCCCCTCCCAGAAACTCTGAAGTCACTCAAAGCGTTGACCTTGTCTCAGATTTTATTGAGCTGAAGTCAGCAGGGAGGGCAACCAAGTGTCTCCTGCCTTCCTCTGCAAGCAGAAAGCTGACACACGTGAGTAGGACCCAAGCAGGTGATGTCACAGGTGTCAAGCAGGCTGTCCCAGGGCCGGTCAACAGAGAAAGAGAATGAGCAGGAGATCAGTACTTTTTTCCCTTAAAATTTACTTTATTTTAAAGACATGAGTACATTTCAGGATGAGGTATACAAGTGGTCACCATTGGGCCTCCCTTTGGTCTCCCCTTGGCCTGGTTTGAGGTCAGGGACCCTTACTGATGTTACGTGTCTGCCCCCACCCCTGGCAGTGTCCGGCTACTGCCAATCCCTCTCTTATAGTAGTATGGTAAATGCTCAGGGTCCACTTATGAGAATATATGGTCCTCAGTTCTTTGTTTCTGGGATAGATCTCTGAGTACGACAGACTCTAAATCCACCCAAGTTGCTGCAAAGTCCATAATTTTGGTCTTCTTTATGGCTGCGTAATATCCCACTGTGTATGCATGCCACATTTTTTTTTTTAATCCAGTTCAGTTTCGATGAACAGCATGGTTGGTTCCATGTTTTTGTTGTTGTAAACAGTGCAGCAATAAACATGCATGTGCTGGTATCTTTTAGGAGATCAGGATGAAGAGGTTTATGGCAGAGAACTCGCTCACATGGTTGTGGGGACTGGTGAGGTAAGTCTGAACCCACAGGGCAGACAGGACAGGCAGGCTGGTCCCCTGGGCAGAAGCCAGGACTTCCGTCAGGCTGTTTTTTCTCCAGGGGAACTTCAGCTCTGCCTTTAGGGCTTGCAGTCCCCTGAGTCAGGCCCCCAAATTACCAAGGAAATTCTCCTACTTAATGTCAGCTGATTATGGACTTCAACCACATCTACAAAATCCCTTTATAGAAGCATGTAGATTAGTGTTTGACTGAATAACTGGAGACTACAGCCTAACCAAGTTAAGACATCAAACTGTCCATCACAGAACTGAGTGTGGTGGTACACGCCTGAGTCCCAGCTTCTAGGGAGACTGAGGCAGGAGTACCACTTGAGTCCAGGAGCTGGAGGCTGCAGTGAGCTACGATAGTGCCACTGTGCTCCAGCCTGGGCGACAGAGTGAGATCCTACCTCTAAAACAAACAAAAAACAAAACTGACCATCACAGAGGCACACTGATCTGTATTCCCTATAGAAAACTCCCACTCCAAGGAGTCCTCAGCGTCCCCAGGTCATCTTAATTAGAGTGTCAGGCATAAAGACAGTGAGTATTTGCTGAATGAATGAATGAAGAAGTGAACAAGATTGTGACAGGGTGAGGGGTTGGGGGCAGGACCTAGACCCATTCCAGGTGAGGGGTTGGGGGTGGCAGGCCACCTCGTACTGGCAGGAATATGGGTGACCATGGGGCTCGCAGTTGGAGCATGCCACCCCACCAATTCCACAGGAGCCAAGAAAGCCAACTTTTCTTATGAGTGAGAACATGTAGTCTTCGGTTCTTTGTTTCTGTGATAGACCACTGAGTGTTGTAGACTCTAAGTCCATCCAAAGAGCTGCAAAGTCCGTAGTTTCGTGCTTATTTATGGCTGCGTAACATTCCAGCATGTGGATGTACCACGCTTTCTTTATAAAAGATAAATCCTGAATTGTGTGCCCTATCTTTAAAACAACATTTAGAAAATTAAAAAATAAGTCAACGTCCCCTTAAAGGTGGAAAAAGAAAGACAACATTCCACCAAGGGCCCTATCGAAAGCGGGGAATTCAGAAGGCACACATGACCTGTGCGTGGAGATGGTAGACACTCTTCAGCCAATGGGAAGTCAGGGCGGGAGGAGGGCTGTGAGAGGGGCCGAGGGACTCTGCCTCCCTGCCAAGGTGTCTCTGTTCTGCCCGGTCCTCTCCCAGCTGGAAACACCAGCATGACAGGCCCAGGGCTGTGCCCCGGGAAGCTTGGCTCTCACCCCTCCCCGCTCCTCCTGTCCACCTCCACCAGCTGCAGGACTTGGGTAAAGCCACTTCTCTCCATGACCCTCGGCTTCCTGACCCGTCAAGGGCAGGGATGACACCAACTCTCTGGACCAAGGGAGGGCTAGAGGAACCAGCACCGACTCCTGCGGGTCAGCCTGCGATGGAACAAAGCATTCCTGCCTTGTAGGCAGGGTGTCCTCCAGGGATGTGCTGGGTGTCCTCCAGGGATGTGGAAGGAAGGGGCAGGCTGGGTGCTGGAGGGCAGGGACCATGCCACTGCGTCTCCAGCTGAGCCTCGGAGGGCCTGGGGTCCTGTACCCCCTCCATTCTCCCAGCACCAGCACCCACTGGTCCCTTGGGAGCCGGCCAGTGAGCTGCTCTGTGAAGAGGAGAGAGCGAGCACGTCTTCAAAACATGAACTATGCCTTGGAGAGACCCTGGCGGGGCCTGGATCAGCTCAGGGTCAATGGCAGTGCAAGGCAGAGGTGGCGCTCCAGACACGCTCTGGACGGGATTCTATCCCCCCTGGATGTTCGTTTTCCTATGACAGTGAGCTGTTTGATTGACCTGCTAGTTGCGTTATTTTAATCAGGAGATTATGGGGGAGGGTTGCTGGCTCTGTGTTAAAAACAAAGCATGGTCTTGAATACCCGGATCATTTTTCTCCCTCTTTTACTTCTAGATCCCACAGACCTGTTTCTGGACAGCAAGAACTTGAGAATGGAGTTGAGTGGGCAGAAAAAAGAGACGGAACCACCAAGTCACGCCAGGGACAGTCACAGCGGCGCTCGGCCAAGGCTGGCCTCTTCCAGACAGCTGCCAAGCCCTTTTCCCAGCTGAATGAAGATTTCGCATCCTCACCTCCAATTACTGGAAAAATTGTGGGCCAAGTTCCAGCCCCACTCATTCGAACTTGACTAGATTGTCTCCGTTATCATCAGGAGGGCTTGAGTCCCACGGCACTGAGTGCCTTCCGGAGACTACGAAATGTGCCCCTCTGCTACTGTCGTGATTCCGATTGCAATGGGAATATTTGAGAGGCGTACGCTGTCTCACCCTGGAAGAAGGAGACAGTGGGGAAGAAATTAAACACGAGGAGCTAAGGTCAGTTTGCAAGTGTGTGATCCAAAATGGTTTAACGCTGTGGTGTGTCCTGCAAGGGTGTGACTTGGGAAAACGGAAGGAAACCCAGATGTGTTGGGGTAATAGTATTTGCTGCCACAAAAGATGCCTCTCATTGGCTCAACCCAACAAAGCCTTGTTACTTACTCTTGTAAAGCCTTAAGTAGGTGGGGTGGTCCTATTCCATTTGTGGCTCTGCCATCTAGAACCTGTAGCTGGCGAGACCATGTTGGCAAGACAGGAGGGTGACAGAGGATGTGCCCCAGCCAGCTGCCAAAACTTGCTCTCTCTGCTTACCTTCCACTGACCAGCAACTCTACCAATCAAAGGCATCTCACCTGAACTCTTATCAATCAAAACAATCTTACCTGAACTCTGCCAATCAAAGACATTTTACCTGAACTCTATCAATGGCATCTTATCTGAACTCCATCAACCAAAGGCATCTTACCTGAACTCCACCAAAGGCATCTCACCTGAATTCTGCCAATCAAAGGCATCTTACCTGAACTTTATCAGTCAAAACAATCTCACCTGAACTCTGCCAATCAAAGACATCTTACCTGAACTCCATCAATCAAAGGCATCTCACCTGAACTCTGCCAATCAAAAGGCATCTCACCTAAACTCTATCAATCAAAACACTCTTACCGGAACTCTACCAGTCCAAGACATCTCACCTGAACCCTATCGACAGTATCTCACCTAAACTCCATCAATCAAAGGCATCTTACCTGAACTCTACCAAAGGCATCTCACCTGAGCTCTATCAGTCAAACTAATCTTACCTGAACTTTACCAGTCCAAGGCATCTCACTTGAACGCTACCAGTCCAAGGCATCTCACCTGAACTTTATCAAAACAATCTCACCTGAACTCTGCCAATCAAAGACATTTTACCTGAACTCTATCAAAGGCATCTCATCTGAACTCTGCCAATCAAAGGCATCTTACCTGAACTCGATCAATGAAAACAATCTCACCTGAACTCTACCAATCCAAGGCATCTCATCTGAACTCCATCTATCAAAGTCATCTTACCTGAACTCCACCAAGGCATCTCACCCGAACTCAATCAATCGAAACAGCCTCACCTGAACTCGCCAGTCCAAGGCGCCCCCACCCCCAACTTGCCGTTTCCTTTGCGCTCCACCCCCTGAAGCCTGACCACAGCCTGGCAGCCACAAGGATCTTGTCAACTGGAAGTCAGAGCATGCCACCTGCCCAAACGCCGGCACGTCCCTCACCGAAAGCCCACAGTACCGGCCCTGCCTGCCCTCACCCTTGCCTTGTTCCCCGCCCCCCCAGGCCCTCGCCGCCTGGGTCTCCGCGCTGCTCCTCAGAGGCGCCGCGCACTGGCCACCACGGGGCCCTGGCGCTTGCCGCTTCCCCCGCCTGGACCCTCTTCCTCCAGACCCCCACACGGCCCTCTCCCTCGCTTCCTGAGGCCTCAGCTGGAACAAGTGCCACGATGTTCAAGAGGCCTTCAGGAGGCACACATGCCCCCACTCTTGCGCCCCTTTTTTATTCCTCCTTCCAAGCTGCTGGCACTTTCTGCAGATTTTTTTTTTTTTTTTGAGTTGTTGTCTCACTCGGTCGCCCAGACTGGAGTGCAGTGTCCGCTCCTGGCCCCCGCAGCCTCGACCCGCTGGGCTCCGGCGATCCTTCCGCCTCAGCCTTCCAAGTAGCTGGGACTACAGGTACGCGTCACCACACCCAGCTAATTTTTTGATTTATTGTAGAGATGAGGTCTCGCCATGTTGCCCAGGCTGGTCTCAAACCCGTGGGCTC
>NW_007248530.1:58285-105569 GCF_000164805.1 Carlito syrichta
CTACCACGCCCGGCTGATTTTTGATTTATTGTAGAGATGAGGTCTCGCCAAGTTGCTCAGGCCATCCACTCACCTCAGCCTCCCAAAGGCGCGGGATGACAGGCTGAGCCCGAGCCCAGCTACTTTCTGCAGATTTTGATCCGGGCACACTTCTTCCTTCCTTCTCGCCTGCTCTAGCTCTTTCTTTTTGTAGCATTTTGCTGTTAGGCACTTCACCTGCCACTTTCTTTTTGTAGCATTTTGCTGTTAGGCACTTCACCTGCCATCTAATTCACCCACGTAAAGCACACAACTCCACAGGTTTTCAGCCCATTCACAGAGCGGTGCAAATGTCACCACAACCAATTGTAGAACCTTACATCACCCCAGAAAGGCACTCTGTCCCCTGCAGCTGTCACTCCCAATCCACTCCAGCCCTGAGCCCAGCCCTAAGTAACTGCTGATCTATCTTATGACTCTACGTGTTTGCTTACTCTGGACTTTTTCCATGCACGGAGTCATGGAATATGTGGCCTTTTATAGCCAGCTTCTTTCACTGGGCATACTGTTTTCAAGATTCATCTGCACTATAGCCTGTATCACTACTTCATTTCTTTTTATGGCTGAATAACCTATTCCTTTGTATGTGTATACCATATTTTGTTAGTTCATTCATCAACTGATGGATGTTTGGGTTGTTTCCACCTTTGGGCCCTGATGAATAATATTGCTATAAATGTTTATGTACACGTTTCTGGGCAGACACATTTTCATTTCTCTTGGGAATATGACGAGGAGTTAGACTTGTTGTGTCAAGTGACTATTCTGTGTAACCATCTGAGGAACTACCAGACTTTTTCCAAAGTGGCTGCACCATTTTACATCCCCACTAGTAATGTCTGGTCAATGTTTTTTCCAATTTCCCCCCATATCCCAGTCAAGTCAATACTTGGTATCTGATTTTTTGGTTGTAGATAGCCTGGTGGGTGTGAAATGGTATCTCATTGTGATTTTAATTTGCGTTTCCCTGATAGCTGATGACACCAAGCTTCTTCATGTGCTAACTTGTCCATCTTTTTGGAGAAACACCTATTTAGATCTTTTGCCCATTTTTAGTTGGGCTATTTGTCTCATTATTCAGCTGTAAGAGTTATTTATGTATTCTAGACTTAAGTCCCTTATGAGATATATGATTTGTAAATATTTTCTTCCATTCTGAACACCATTTCTTGATGGTGATCTTCAAAGCCCACAAGATTTCACTTTAATGAAGTACATTTTATGTATTTTTTCTTTTGTTGCTTGTGCTTTCAGTGTTAAAGAATCCACTGCCAAATCCAAGGTCAGGAACATTCACCCCTGTGTTTTCTTCTAACAGTTCTCGTTTGGGCTCTTATATGTAAGTCCTTGATCTATTTTGTGTCAATTTTTGTATATGGTGGGAGATAACACCCCACATCCATACTCCTGCATATGGCTGTCCTGTTGGCCTGTAGGTCTATCCTATGCCAGGATTATGCTATCTTGATTGTTGTTGCTTAGTAGTAAGTTTTGAAATCCAGAACCGTGAGTCCTCCAACTTTGTTCTTATTTTTCAAGATTATTTTAATTATACAGGGTCCCTTGCAGTTCCATGTGAATTTTAGGATCAGCTTGTAAATTTCCACAAAGAAGTCAATTTTGATTTTGATAGGGACTGCCTTGAGTCTGACATCAGTTTGGGGAGCATTCCCTCTTTACAGCAAGTCTTCTGATCCATGAACATGGGACATCTTCCATTTATTTAGTTCTTCTTTGATTTCTTTCAGCAATATTTAATAGTATAATACTTTTACTATATACAACAATATTTTCAGAGTACGTTTTCCAACTCTTTTGTTAAATTTGTCCCTAAGTATTCTATTCTATTTGGTGCTATTATAAATAAAATTATTTTCTTAATTTTTTTTGTATATTGTTTATTGCAGGTATATAAAAATATATTGAGTTTTGTATGTGATCTTGTATTCTGTAGCCTTGCTGAATAACTTGTTTATTAGTTCAAACAGGGTTTTGGTGAGTTCTTTAAGAGTTTCTGCACTCAAGCTCATGGCATCTGCAAATAGAAATTTCATTTCTTTCTCTGTAACATGATGCCGTTACTCCATTTTCCTCTTCCTGTCACTTTTGGCCTGCCTTACCCCACTTTATTTTTTCTCATAGCCCTTGCCATTACCAACCCTACTGGTTGTTTATCCATTTATAACTGTCCTCACTAATATGTAAGCTCCCCAAGGGCTGGTGCTTTCTCTGTTCTGTTCACTGCCTTCCCGGGGCTCCAGAACAAAGTCACTGGCACACAGTAGGTGCTCAATAAATGTTTAGGTTCTCTGTTAGCTTTTAGGGTGAATCATCCAGAGGGACATCTTCCTGATCTCAGCGCGCTCTCAACAGTCAGCCCTGCCAGGAACTGAAGCCAGAGCTCAGTGGAAGCACTTCAGGGCATTACGGCCACTGCCCCAGGATATACACCTTTCCAGAAGCTGGTTGTCATCAGCTATCAGGGAAACGCAAATTAAAATCACTATGAGATACCATTTCCAGAGGTCAATACAAGACACTGCAAAAACAACAAAGAGCAATAAAATTTCTTTTCAACTCCAGCCACTTGCATTTCCAGCTCCAAGATGGAGGTCTACGAGAATCCTGACTGTGTCTCTGACCTTCGTGATGGTACCTTTTCATTTCACCTGACAATCGAGGGACCCCTTGTGGCCACAAAGTAGCTCAGCCTCTCATCCCAGCACTTTTGGAGGCCGAGGTGAGAGGATTGCTTTAGCCAGGGGGGTTCAAGAGCAGCCTGGGCAACTTGGTGAGATCTCGTCTCTACAACAAATCACAAAAAATTAGCCGGGCATGGTGGCGGGCATCTATAGTTCTAGCTACTTGGAAGGCTGAGGTGGAAGGATTGCCTGAGCCCAGCAGGTCAAAGCTGCAGGATCTGTGAGCATGCCACTGCACTCCAGCCTGGGTGACAGAGTGAGACTCCGACTCAAAACAAAAGACAAGCCAAAGTAAGGCAGGAGCTAAGAAGACTTATGAATATATGTACTTGAATATGATTTATGTTGAATTTTTTTATATGGGGTCTTGTTATGTCGCCCAGACTGGCCTCGAACTCCTGGGCTCAAGAGACCCTCCTGCCTCGGCCTCCCTAGTAGCTGGGACTACAGGGGTATGCCACAGCACCCAGCTTGGAGCCTTTGGAATGTGGGAGCAACTGCTCCAGGTGGAGGACTCGTTCGAGAGTTGTGTCAACCGCTGCACTGGACAGATTCCACTAGAAGAAAGAGCCGTCCACATGCCACCCACCACCCTTCCTGCCAAAAACCTCTTCCTGGCCAGTGCTCTGTTCCTACCCCTGAGTCACCCACTTCACTCTGAAAGAGACCATGAGTCAAAGCAGTGAAGCGTTCTGGGAGGGGGTTTCTGCAAGGCTAAAAGAACCAAGGAAGAGCTGGTCTGGAACAAGAATTGGGTGGTTCAGGCTCCGTGCCACCAAGTAAGGTCTTCAGAACCCCGGGCAGGTGGCCCATGGTCACCCCGGGCCACGGACTGTCGGGTAAAACCACATCCCTCCTCTCCCGGCCACCCAAGTCAGGGCACCCATGGGAGCAGTGCGTGCTGGGGGTCCTTTGGACTTGCCCCTCATTTGTGAAAAGAAATGAGTCGTCTTTAATGACCCAAAAAAACAACGCCGAGATAACCATGCAAATTGTGGACGAGATTTTCAGACATTTGACAGTGTGGTCAAGAATTGTTCTCCCAAAAGGTCATTCCTGGACTTCATTCAACCCAGACTAAGTCCAGGAAAGTTAAGTGCAATTTCCATGCCAAATATAAGAAAAAAGAAAGGGCGATCCAAGTATTCCTGAGGAAATGGAGGAAACTGAAAATTGATTGACTACAGATGAAGTCTTTTGTAGGGTAGTTTTGTTTGTTGATGGGTTTTATTGATGCTTTGACAATAGATTCATAGAATAGAATATTGAGATCTTAAAATATGTTAATTAGAATATTTGTATGATTAAGAGACCTGAAATAATAGTTCAAGCATGTGTGCCAGGTACTGTTCCTTCAGCAACCCTCCTAGCCACTCTCAGAGGTAGGGGGTATTTTTATTTATCTATTTAATTAATTAATTTTTTTTTTGAGTTGGAGTCTCACTCTGTGGCCCAGGCTGGAGTGCAGTGGCCCACTCACGGCCACCGCAGCATCGACCTGCTGGGCTCCAGCGATCCTTCTGCCTCACCCTTCCAGGTAGCTGGAACTACAGGCACGCACTACCATGCCCAGCTAATTTTCGACTTATTGTAGAGACGAGGTTTCGCCAAGTTGCCCGGGCTGGTCTCGAACCCGTGGGCTCAGGCCATCCTCTCACCTCAACCTACCAAAGTGCTGGGATGACAGGCTTGAGCCACAGCACCCAGCCTGGTAGGTAGCATTATTAATCCCGTTTTGCAGACAAAGAAGTTGACACAAGAGATATTATAAACGAGATGCCCGAGACCCTACAGTTAGACTTTCAGAGCCTACTTGGACTTCAGTCGTCTAATCCCAGTGTCTAGGTTACTGCTGCAATTTTTAGTTTCTGATGAGTATTCTACCCAATCTAAAAAGTCTTAGCATGCAATTCTCTCTATTTTCAAATAGAAGAGCTTTAGCCAAACAAAGGTCTCTGTTTATGGACCACTGAAAACTTACCCACAATATATACTCGTACATAGGCTGAGATACAGGTACAAGATGTGTTCATTAAAGGATTTTTTTTTCTTTTTAGTAATAACCCAAAGCTTCAGATAACCTAAGTATCCATTAACAAATACTTGGTTAAGTAAATTATGGTCTATTCTCAAAAATGGCATAGTCTTATGTAAAGAACAAGCAAGATTCATCTGTGGTGATGGAGAAACTTTGGAAGATGGAAAGAAATGTGTTTGTACAAATGATGAAAAAGTGCATACAATCTTCTAAAAGAATACAGCTGTGGTTAACATAGGGGTTAAGCTAAGTAAGGGAGGAAACGTAACCATGTGAATGTACTCAACAATACTAACCCGTACACTTCAAAATGGCTCAGACAGTGAGCTGTATGCTATGTGAATTTTACCACAATAAGTAGTAGAAGAGAAAGGCGAAGAGACATTTACTTCTTACTTCTCACCTTTACTCTCTATTTGATATTTATACATATTGTTTTTGCTTTCACAAGTAGCTCAATAAAAATCAAAGCTGTGAGTGGTCAGAGGGCATGAAGATCACTTATCATCTACATCTAGCTCTGTTGTATTCTTGTCCTGTCTAAAGAGCTCTGAGTCCACAAGGCTAAACTTTTGTGTGATTTCAAGTGACTATGCGGTCATGTGAAAATTCCTCAATAAATAATCCAAGCCGGGCTCGGTGGCTCAACCTGTAATCCCGCGCCTTTGGGAGGCTGAGGTGAGTGGATTGCCTGAGCCCGTGGGTTCGAGACCCGCCTGGGCAGTGAGACCTCATCTCTACAATAAATCAAAAAATCAGCCGGGCGTGGTAGCGCATGCCTGTAATTCCGGCTACTTGGAAGGCTGAGGAGGAAGGATCGCCGGAGCCCAGCAGGTCGAGGCTGCGGTGGCCGGGAGCGGCCACTGCACTCCAGTCTGGGCGACAGAGTGAGACTCCAACTCAAAAATAAATAAATAAATAAATAAATAAATAATCCAGCTCCTTAAAGACTTCACAGCCCTGCAGAGGATAGTGTTTGGTTTAATGTGGTCTGTGTAAAAACAACATCGGGCCGACATCATTTCTTGGAATGTATTTCCAATCCTCTTGTGCTGCAGGACAGGTAGTTCCTCTGCAATTTCAGACCGTCCGTCTGAGAACACATTATCCTGGTGCCCTTTCTCTTCTCGACCGCGCAATTTCTTCATAACCTTTTATGGCTCTTGTTTTGTTTCTGTGTGTGCCTTCAAAATGTCAGCAGAATATAAACTGCATGGGAGCATGCCAGCCCCGATAAATTGTATGTGTTGAGGTTAAAGATAAAGCCCAGGCAGGTACCTAACAGACAACATGACCATTTATTGTTTTCGCTCTGGTTGACCCATGAAGATATTGACTGAGCCTGAGTCTCAAAGGCTTCATCCCTTCATGACAGGTGTTAACATCCCGTGAATAAAGGAATCTCAACTTCTGGAAGAGACTTTAGAGATCCTCCCATGTCCTGCCCCTGCAGGGCCCAGGCAGGTAATCAGTGGCCAGTCAGAGACGGAACTCCGGGGAGGGTGCACCCATCTGGACAGCACCCATGGTTACCATACAGGACCCAGCATGGCGAAAACGTCCCTTCTAGTCTTTCATTTTTTTTTCTGAGTTGGAGTCTCACTCTGTCACCCAGACTGGAGTGCAGTGGCCGCTCCCGGCCACCGCAGCCTGCCTGCTGGGGTCCGGCAATCCTTCTGCCTCAGCCTTCCAAGTAGCTGGAACTACAGGCGCGCACTGCCACACCTGGCTAATTTTTTGATTTATTGTAGAGATGAGGTCTCGCCAAGTTGCCCAGGCGGGTCTCGAACCCGCAGGCTCAGGTAATCCACTCACCTCAGCCTCCCAAAGGCACGAGATGACAGGCTGAGTCACCGAACCCGGCTCCTTCTAGTCTTTCAAGAGAAGCTGGAAGTCTGGATGTGGAGTAAACGATCCCAATCGTCAAATGCTGGCATTCAAGTCTAAAAATGTGAAAGCACTGTGGGGGCCAAACCAAACACATCTCTTGGCGCAATCCAGACGCGACCCACGCTCTTGGTTTTACGGAAGAGGCAGAGGAAAGCCCAGAGGAAGGGAAATTCCTCGCAAGGATCTCAGCCTTCCAGTCCTCCTAATGAAGAAGCAGACTAATTCAGGACAAGCACGTGGCTAGCTTCCCGCCCCACACACGTGCCAGTAAGCCTTCACCTGCTGCGACAGAAGCCCTGGCTGGGCACCCCACCCACACCTGCCTTATTCCAGCGGGAGCCCGGCTCTCGACCTTATTCTGGCGGATGTGGGGAAGAAAAGGAAAAGTCAGAGATTTTACCCTCAGCGCATCTGTGGGCGGGATGGGAAAGTTGACACTTTTTGGCAGAAGCTTTTTTTAAACCACTAATTATAAACGTGGCCTCGCTCAGGAAGCTCTTTGACTCGGCTTCCCGGAAGGCAGACCCTGGGCCTTGGGCCCTGCTCCATAGCTGGCGAGAGCAGGAGGCTCTGCCCAGAACTTGTGTCTCTCGCGGGGCGCGGGCGTGCGGGCCGAGGGCAGTGGCAGGGAGCCAGGGGGCCAGGGTCAGATCCACACCCTGAAATCGACCCACTACGCGATCTTGGGCAACACGGGACTCGGCGGTGCCTCTGTCTCCTGATCTGTAAAATGAGAACAATGTCAGCACCCGTCCTGTGCGATTGCTGTGACAAGTACACACCCTGGAATGCATGCAGCGTTTAGCAGCTGCACCTTGAAATCCCCCGGGGAGTTTCCCAAAATGCTGATGTCCCGAGCCTACTCCCAGAGATTCTGGCTTAACTGGTCTGAAGTATGTCCTGGACACCAGAGTGTTTTTTTAACATCTTGCTTGGTGATTCCCATGTGCAGCCAAGACAGAGAGTCTCAAATATAAGTGCTCTTGGAAAAATGAAGCCCTTGGGTGGCTGATTTTTAAAGATGCTCCAGTGCGCCCTTCATGTGAACACACGTGCTGGAGCCTCTGGGATACTCCCTACCCGGCCCTCTTCAGAAGCGCTCAGCCTGGAGGACCACAGGGTCCTAGACGCATCTGCGACGCCCTGTGAACCTCCCATCTTCCTCACCCTCCTCTCTCACCTCCACCCTGGCTTCCGAAAATGCAGGCGGTCCCTAGGGGCTCTGACCCAGCTGGGTAGCCAAGGACAAATGGCAAGGATGCCCAGGGGGTGAGTGGGTGTCTGTATATCCAGCAAATCTTCCAGGAGTGGAGTAGCCTGCGAAGGTGTGCTTGGGGCCTGTTTTGGAGAGTCAGGGAACACATCTCCTCATCACCCTGAACCTTGCCAACTCCAGCGCCCAGGCCGAGAGGGGAGCAGGAGCCTCTGATGGGCTCCTAGCTTCCGAAGACAGTGCCTCCCGGCATCTGGCACACTCACAGGTTGGGTCTGAAATGTCGTTGATGGAGCAAGTTGTTATTGCGTGAGTGTGTTACATCCTCCGAATGCAACAGTCTGCTCTCGAGTTAGAACAGAATCATTTCGACTTCACTCGATCACGGGAGGCTTGCGTGTAAGTTACCCGTCCCAGCGTTTTCAGTTTTGTGGGTGATTAGAAACTCTATGCCTCTGGCGTGAGGATGGCAGACGGGCGGTACAGGAAAGACAGAAGGTTGGCCCTGAGACCGAAAATTTAGGGGGGAAGGCTTTTAAATCAGCTGAAGTCTTGGTGAAAGTATGTAGCATCTGTGGCTTGAAGCACAGATCACCCAAATTCCTGTTAGTGTATCTGTGTTTTGTTTTGTTTTGTTTAGATGAGGGTCTCACTATGTTGCCCAGGAAGGTCTTGAACTCCTGGCCTCCAGCAATCCTCCTACCTCGGCCTCCCAAAGTGCTGAGATGACAGGCATGAGCCACTGTAACCAGCCAATCTGATTTTTTTTTTTTTGAGTTGGAGTCTCACTCTGTCACCCAGACTGGAGTGCAGTGGCCGCTCCCGGCCACTGCAGCCTCGACCTGCTGGGCTCCGGTGATCCTTCTGCCTCAGCCTTCTGAGTAGCCGGAATTACAGGCGCGCGCTACCACGCCCGGCTGATTTTTTGATTTATTGTAGAGATGAGGTCTCGCTGCCCAGGCGGGTCTTGAACCCGCGGGCTCAGGCAATCCACTCACCTCAGCCTCCCAAAGGCGCGGGATTACAGGCTGAGCCACCGAGCCCGGCTAAATCTGATATTTTTAATAAGCTTTCATATCTCCCCTTGAGACTCTGCTGAACACATCTCTTCTCGTGATAGGAATCTGAGTCTAAGGGCTTCCTTGGTGATTCTGGAATTTGCCATTAGAAAAAAAAAACAGGAAGAGAGCTCGTTGTTTGCACATCTCCAAATGGAGCATCACAGTGGTCCCTGTTCTGACGTCCTGAGAGGCCTGGGCTTCCCCACCCCAAGGTGACTCTCCAAGCGCTACCCCCGCCATTCCCCCTGGGGGAGCCACCGCTCTCGATGCCAGGTGATCTGTGTTTGGATCCTGGACCTGAAGTATCTCGCCGTGTGATCTTGAGGGAGGGACTAAACCTCTCCGTGCCCTCTGTAGCTTGGGGATGACAAGAGCACCCATCGGTGGGACTGCTGTGAAGGTCAGATAGGGTCCTCCATGCAAGCGATTAGAAAGGGCTGGGCACAGGGCAAGCCTGTCGTGTCACGTCATAATTGTCATCACGTCCACACGGGCTCCACTCTGACGGACCCCGTTGTTCTGTGAAGTCACCTTTCCACTTCCTTCTTTGATCTCAGCGGCTGAGTCACTCAGCTCAAAACCCTCCAACGGCTTCCCATTCCTCACGCACCAGGATGAAATCTTGGCTTCAAGGTCGATCTTTTCCTTACCTAGTGCCTCCTCCCTCCTTCCCTGTCCAGCCACCCACCACCCACTCTTCAGGGCCTTGGGATCACGCCCTCAGAGTCCCGCTCCCTCCCTGGGGCCTGTGGTTTGACCACTCTCCAGCACTTCCCAAACACCACCACCCACCACGGGCGTGTCTTCTTGCCCAGGGCCACCAAGGGCCTCTTCCCCTGCTCCTGCAGCCACAGCCAGGTGGTACGAGTGCTCACTAGGTGCTAAGCACTGGGGTCTGTGTGTCTTCTCAGCCAACTCCCACCGACACTGGAGTCCTTAACCACCCTTCATGGCTGACACCCAGAGGATGTCACGGCTCTCGATGTCATCCGGCAATAGGTGTCTGGCTGCAGCGCCTGTACCACCCGCCCCCCACGCTGGCTTTGCATCTCCCCAGCCCTCATATACACAGTGTGCTGCCCGGCACCCCGGCGGGTGCATAGAATGGTGACAACAATACTACAGATAACAGCTGATCTGAGTGCGTACTGTGCACCAGGCCCTTCCAAGCACGTGGTTCCTGTCCACGAAGGCAGCCTTCACACGACCAGGGGAGGCAGCTGCCACAATCACCCTCATCTTACAGGTGAGGAAACGGAGGCACAGAGGGTTCCGTATGGCTAAGTCACTTGCCAGGGTCCCGTGCCGCAAGTGGCCGAGCTGGGGTGCCAACCCGGGGGTACTGGCACAGTCTGGGCTCCTGACGGCCACGTGCCACTCGGCCCAACTGTACGAACTGAGCGGATGAAGTTAAGTGAAGGGAAAAAATAAAGAGCCACATCGTTGGAAATGGGGTTGGAATGAACTCGCACTTTGTAGACACACCCTAAGCTCCATGACAGGAACTGAATGGTGACACTCAGCTGTGTGTCCCCTTCTGAAGACGGCAGGCCAGGGGATAAGGGCAGGGTGCCAACACCCCCGCCCAGCTCCCTGCTGGGCCCTGATGCTTGCCCCCAGCACACACAGGTCTCACCCAGGCGACTGGGCTCTCGGTGGCTCCAGGTTGGTCGCCTGCTCCAGGCCGGCTCCCGCTCAGCCTGAGCCAGGACACCCGGCCCTGAGCGCCATGGTGAGCCCCTGGGACGAGCCAGGGTGCCACAGAAGCAAGCTCCTGACTCCAGCACGTGCCCTGCGCATGCGCAGGCCACGCACAGGGCTCACACGACGGCCTCAGAGCTGTGTTCAGGAGTGGGCGAGTGCAGGCGTGGATGGACAGAGGGACAGAGAGGGCTGCCTTCTGCTCCTGGAGCTCGTTCTGCCTCTTAAGCCTGGACAGATACGGAGAATTCCCGATAAGCAGGAAGATGGCTCCGCTGTTGTCCCGTTCTTTTCTCATCAGAACACGCGTCCCCCCCGCCATCACAGCCCTCGCAAGGGCCATCCGCCAGCGGTGGCCTGCAGGTTCCGTGGGGACAGGCGCCAGGCCTGCCCCTCCTGGTGCCAGGGCTCATCGAGCAGACACTCAGCTGGTGGCGAGTGAGTCAGTGAACCTGTGATGAGGTCGACGGTCCCAGGCCACAGACCTGCTCATTGTGGCCCGTTTCCTCTCTGAGACCCTGGGCTCCCCGGGTGGGTGGGAGGATGCTATGGCTCGCTCTGGCCAACGAGCTGGGAATGGAGACGACCTGTCATGGCCGGTCGGGGCCTGAGTCACTGGCACGGCACCCACAGAGCTTTCTTTCCTCTGCCAGGGTGACTGGCAGTTTCCAGACGGAGGGTCCTCTGGTGACTCGGATGCGGTGTGGTAGTGTAACACAACTGTGAAGCCGACCTGAGTAGGAAGCCACCAGGCTTGGGAGTTCTTTGTCACCGGGCTCTGTGGGCACTACCATCCACCAGAGTCCTCGTTGCCGGCATCTCATGCGTGTCTGATTCTCTTGTCACAACTGGGCCAATAGTGACGCGTTATTATTCACTAAACTCCATCCGTTATTTTTATTTCCTTCATTTTTACCTCTGTCCCTTCCAGAACATCACCCTACCGTGAGTAGTCACGTGCCCGGGGCTTGTCCAGGCTATGACAGTTTCTTGGGCTTTCCGTGTTTTCTGATGACCTTGACAAGTGTGGAGGAGTGCTGATCGGGTATTTCAGAGAATGCCCTTGACTTGGGTCTGTCAGGTTTGTTTTTCTCACGGTTGGACTGAGGTTGTCAGCTTTCGGGGGAAGGAAGCACAGTGCCATGCTCATCACGCCACAGGATGCTGCTCTTCGGATTAATCTTGGTCACACGCTGAGGCCGCACTCGCCATGTTTCTCCCTGGAGAGTCGTGTGGCACCACTTTCCATACTGTGCTCTCTGGAAGGCGGTCATCCCGCGCAGCCCTCACACCCTTGGATGGGAGTCTGCAGCCATCTCCTTGACGGGGGAACACTCACTTTTGTCAAGTACAGCTATGCAGGCAGTCACGGTAGGGAACAGTTTCCAACTCCAAACCCTGGGGCCGCCAACACCACCCAGCCGAGAGGTGGTTCAATAGCATCACTACGTCCAGTCTTTGAAAAGGTACACGGGCAAAGCACTGCACACAGAAGATAGAGCTCAGCAGATCTTTGGGTCACAGCATTCAGTCTCATGCTCACCTACAACTCTCCTGAAATTAAATACTACATGTAAAGCGAGCTTAGAAATCAACAGGAAAAAAAGCACAATTCATCTTTTTTCCTTTTTAAAGCAAGTTTATTGAAATGACAGAGATCAGGCCCCTCCATAGACAGAGCAGCCCGGACTTGTCCAGTAGGAAGGACAGCAACCCAATTCATCTTTTTAAATGAGTAAAAGAGACGATAAATACATTCCTGTAAGAAACACAGACATTGCACTCCAGCCTGGGCAACAGAGTAAGACTCTGACTCCAGAAAAAGAAAAGAAAGAAAAGAAGCACAGATGGGTAATGAGTAGATCCATGTGTGTACACGCCAAAGGGTCTAAGGGGTCCTCTCTGGGTGGGGCAGTGTGGGGGCGTGGGGGGCATCCTCGCTTTCCACATCATACGTTTCTGAATATTGAGCAAAGGACTTTTGCCATCATTGTTTTAAAGAGCAGCACAGCATTCGTACGTCATCCAGTTACGTTCACGGAACCCTGTGTGGTTTGGATTCTGGTCTGATGCTGGCCATGAAAGCTGAATCCTGCCACAGACTCTCTCACCCGACGATTTCTTGCAGGGAGAGAGGGCCTGCAGGTGTGGAAGCAGATGGCTGGGATTGAGAAACATGAGGTGCCTATTATTTGCATCTCTTAATTGGAAACGTGGCATTCAAGGTCATCCCAAGTTATATGTTGGTAATTAGAAATTACAGGTATCTTGTTTTTCCCCTCGCTTTTCCAGATCTGGCAACTAAGACGGTGACACAGGAAAGCCATTGTTCACCGGGCAACCTCTGTTCCCCTTAAGATTCACAGGGAAGAATTAATCATGTGTCATTTCTGAGGAAACATTCATCTTATTGTGTATCATCTTGCTTTGACTGCTAAACAAATATATATTTAGACATCGGAGGAACTGTTAAATGTAAGACCATTTTGACAGTCCAAGGGAACCATAGCAAATCTGTCATCTCTATACAACTTGTACCAAGGATGAGAAAAACTAAGAAAAACTGAATCCAATTTTAAGTATAAAATAAATTGATCTTTCTGGAGAGGTGATCCTTAAACAAAGACACTAATATTTTGGGATGTTCAAATAAGAAAAAAAATAATGTGATATTAAAATTTGGTCTGGCACGGTGGCTCACGCCTGTAATCCCAGCACTTTGAGAGTCTGAGGTGGGTGGACTGGAATTCGAGATCATCCTGGGCAACATAGCAAGACCTCGTCTCTACGAAAAAGTTAAAAATTTAGCTGGGCACGGTGGTGTGCCCCTCTAGTCCCAGCTACTCAAGAGGCGGAAGGATCGCCTGAGCCCAGGAGAGGGTTGAGGCTGTGGTGAGCTCTGATCGAGCCACTCTGGGCATCAGAGTGAGACCCGGACTCAGAAATAAAACACAAGACAAAATGAAATTCAACATATCCATGGTGAGTAATAAGCATGAACTAGAAATCATGACCCTGGAACGTGCTACTGATACGCTGTAGGACAGAGAAGTGTGCGAGAGTTGCTGGCCAGGCCCCACCTCTTCTTTATTCTCAAGGAAAGAAATGAGTTATACACAGATGAAGACCGAGGATCACGTACTTGAAGGCGTGACTTTCTGGCAGGAGAGGTGCCCACAGAATTCACTTTGACATGACTAGCTGGGCCTCTGAGTGACTTCTGGTCCCTGATTAGCTGAAACGAATATGTTCACCCTAATTAAACCTCTTTCCTCATCAAGTTTTAATTCAATGGCCAGAGCTGAGCAGCCACACTAGGTTGGGGAACTTCTGAGGGCATGAGGCCGGTTGGTCGCTGAGGCCAGAGGGAGGCATGTGGCTCGTGCTGCCGGAGACAGTCTGGCCTTCTGACGCCTGTCTTAGGAAGACCTGCTGAAAATGGCTTGGAGTATTCTGGGGGTTTGTTTTTGTTCTTTGGGGGGAACTTGGTGCTAACTCCATCTGGAACATTTAGGTCTTTCGGATGCCGTTTTTGAACAAAAATGTTGTCCTACAAATCTCATTCAGAAAGAGTTGAGATGAAAGGACGAGACTGAAAATTTTTTGACCAATCCCAGACCTTCAAACAACATTCAGATATTTCCGTTGGCCACCCTACTCGGTCGCCATCTTTCTTTCCATGGCAGTGGACAGACAGGCTGAAACACAGCCAAGGTGGGGATAGGGAAACATTTTTTCATCGGATAAAGACTAAGTGTAAAGTAAAATTCTATGAAGTATCTAAGTCTGACCCGGGCAATCTCCGAGGCTCTGACTCACCGTCACAACCCAGTCTCAGGAGTCTCTAGGTGCTGGGCGTCTGTTTCAGAGTACAATCTCCCCAGATGTGCACTCCTTACAACCCAATGTTCACATGATTCATTTTCCAATTTCTTGCACCAACTTTTGCCAGAAAATTGTCTAAGGTCCCACCAAGATGATGGGGTGTCCGCTGATATATCTTATAATGTAGAAATATTGTCTGATAATGTAGAAATATTACCAATACTATTGATATTGAAAGCAAAAAAAAAAAAATTCAAAGTATTCTCCCCAGGAAGATCAAAGGGTCTCCCAGCTGTGTCAGGTGTCTGGCTTGGAGCAAGCCAGGAAGTCTGTGGCCCCTTGAGCCAAGAGCATTTTGATGAATGTGCATGTTCAACAGACACCTGACATGTTGTTCTCTACCTCATCCCTTTTCCAAACCACCACCGCTACCAACAACAGCAAAACAAATTGTCCAAATAAGCACCTTCAACGTTTCAGAAAGACAAAGACGTGGGAGGCTACACAAGTCATTAGACTGTAAAATACGTCAATTAAAAGATGTTTCCCAAGCCTTGAGGATTTGCATATCACTACCATATACATCCTAGGGTTACTATGAGGTTGAACCCCATAAACTTACCAGTATTCGGATCAATCCACAAAGCCAGACATTCCAAATGGCTCAATTTGATATTACTAACTTAATTTCTTCCTTTCAGCTTGACTAATTGAAAAATTTTAAGATCAATGCAGCAATCATGCTCCCTGGTATTTACACACAACAGTTGAAAACGTATGTCCACACCAAAACCTGCACGTGGATGTTTAGAGCAGCTTCAGTCATAATTGCCCAAACTTGGAAGCGACCAAGATGCTCTTCAGTAGGTGAAGAGGTACATACACCATGCAGCCAATGGAATATCATTCGGGGCTAAAAAGAAATGAGCCATCGAGCTGCGAAAGGACCGTGAAGAAACTTGAACGCATATTCCTAAGTGAAGGAAGCGAAGGAGACGATGGAAGGTGTGATTCCGACTACACGACATTCTGGAAAAGACAAAGCTGGGGAGATGGGGGTGAGTAGGGGGCGAGGGATGGACGGAGGCGCTCGGAGGAGCTCGAGGGCAGCGAGACCACTCCGTCCGCTACCGATTGAGGCAGGTGGCTGCACATCGTGACACACTCTGTGTCGAAATTCACAGTCCGTGCGGCACCAAGAGCGAGCCCTCGTGTCAGCTCCAGTCCTGGGTGACGACAATGTGTCCACGCGGGTCTATCGACTGTGATAAGAGTCTCGCTTGGGGCAGGACGTTGACAACACAGAGGCTGTGGGTGTCGGGTTGGGGGGTATGGGAAATCTCTGCACCTTCCCCTCAGTTTTGCTGTGAACCTAAAACTTCTCCCCAAAAAGTAAAGTCTATTTTATTTTATTTATTTATTTATTTTTTGAGTTGGAGTCTCACTCTGTCGCCCAGACTGGAGTGCAGGGGCCGCTCCCGGCCACCGCAGCCTCGACCTGCTGGGCTCCGGCGAGCCTTCTGCCTCAGCCTTCCGAGTAGCCGGAATTACAGGCGCGTGCTACCACGCCCGGCTCATTTTTTGATTTATTGTAGAGATGAGGTCTCGCTGCCCAGGCGGGTCTCGAACCCACGGGCTCAGGCAATCCACTCACCTCAGCCTCCCAAAGGAGTAAAGTCTATTTTAAAAAACAACAACCTTAAATTAGTTTCAAGTATTTTAGTTCTCCAGCACGCTGTGGCAGGAAGTCTCCGAGCACGGCCACATCCATTCCTTCCCTCCCTGGGTACTCGTGTCGCTTCTCTGGTCAGGAAGAAGAGGCCGTTTTTCCTTCTCCTGATTCCAGGCTAACCTTGCGACTTTCTTGGATCAATAAGACGTAGCAGGGGTGAAGCAGTGATGGTTCAGAGCCCGGCCTTGGAAAGCCTGGCAGCCTCCACCTCGCTCCCTGAAGACAGGGAAGACAGGCCAGCTGCATGTGTCCGCATCTGACTCCCAGAGACCACCAGGCGGAGAAGAAGGCTGGGTGCTCATGACGGAGAAGGTCGCGTGGAGGAGAGCTGAGACATCAGCAGACAGTGAGCACCAAGGCCCCCGCATGTGACTCGCGTCGAACCATTTCAGCCAGCTCTCAGCGACACAAGTCATCCCAGCTGTGGCCTGAGACCCTGGAGTTCCGGCGGGCCGTCTTTGCTGTGACCTCTCTGGACATGTGCTTGGAGACACTAAGTGTAAGGGGATGTCCCTGAAACACTCTGGTGACGAGGATCGCAGATGCCGGAGCAGATGCCCCAGACCCCAGCCTTCCCAGCCGCAAGACTTGGCGAGGCGATGGGGGTCCGTGGCCCCCGTGCGCCATGCCTCCTGGGACTCACACTAGCTCTGGGCTTGGTCGTGTGACTGGCTCTGGCCCATGGGACATTAGCAAGCAGAGACTGGCTGAACTCTTGCGTGATGGTACTTGTCCTCCAGGGCCGCTTGTTCCTGGGGCCTTGAGCCACTGGATAAGCCACCCGGGCACCTGTTGAATGGAGCTAAGAGGAGGGGAGGGAGATTGGCAGACAGCCTCAAGCTCAGGCCAGTCGAGTGTGTACAGACAGCAGACCCACCCAGCTGAGTCCCGCCCAGCTCACACATCAAAGAATAACGATGGAAATGTTTAAAACTACTAAGTTTAAGGATGGCTTCTTATGCACCAGTCCATAACTCATATAAAAAGGATATCCATGAAATCATAAATGTGATTAAGTAATATTTTTCCTAGCACACATTAAATTTTTTTTGAGTCGGGGGTCTCACTGTCATCCAGGCTGGAGTGCAGTGGCACAGTCAGGGCTCACTGCAGCCTCAACCTCCTGGGCTCAGACAATCCTTCCACCTCAGCCTCCCGAGTAGCTGGAACTACAGGTACATGCCACCATGCCCAGCTAATTTTTAAGTTTTGGGGTTTTTTGTGTAGAAACAAGATCTCACTACATTGTCTAGGCTGGTCTTGAACTCCTGGGCTCAAGCCTGACTAGGAGTATATTCCTTATTATTTATTTATTTGTTTGAATCAAGGTCTCGCTCTGTCACCCCGGTTGAAGTGCAGTGGCCTGATCATGGAAGACCGCAGGCTTGACCTTCCAAGTAGCTGGGACTGCAAGCATGCCCCACCATGCCTGGCT
This sequence comes from Carlito syrichta, assembly GCF_000164805.1. Taxonomy (NCBI): domain Eukaryota; kingdom Metazoa; phylum Chordata; class Mammalia; order Primates; family Tarsiidae; genus Carlito; species Carlito syrichta. Next base: position 75,922 of record NW_007248530.1, read on the forward strand.
GATTTGTTTATTCATTGTAAAGAAGGGGTCTCGCTATGTTGTCCAGGCTGGTCTCAAACTCCTGGGCTCAAGGGATCCTCCTGCCTTGGAATCCCAAAGTGCTGGGATTATAGGCGTGATCTTTCTATACTTTTCAAAAAGTTAGTTAATACCACCTAAAACTATCTTATATACAACCAAATAATCCACTTTTTAGACTTTGGGAAATACTAGTTCAATAAACAATTATCACAATAAGTAAAAAGCAATCAATAATTTACTATCTGCTCTTTTTTCCAGCCTTGGGCTAAATGGTTTGCACACATGACCTAATCTGATCCTCCCAACAGCCCTATCAGGTGGGCGCTGTTATTATTCCCGTTTTGTAGATGATGAAATATGAGGAAGCTCAGAAAGGTTAAATAATTTTCCAAAGGTCGCACGAGGGGCACCTTTAATGACTTTTGTGACTTTTTTTATGGAATAGTCATTTCCTGTGATTTGGAAGAAAATGAGTGAGATCTGCTCTGTGCATAAATACATCTCTCTCGGCTATGGATGACGGATATCTTTGCTTTTATTATCTTCGGAGTCTACTTCGAGGACAGAGCCGCCCTGTCTGACCAGAAGCTTGAGCTCAGACAAGTTTCCTGGTCTCCCCACCTGCCCATCCCTTGTGACAGGAGTGGGAGGCTGTCAGGACCAGCACACTGTCCTCACGGAGTCTTCCTGATTCCAATGGCCAACGGTGGTTCCTGGACATGTGTCATGTGCTCAGACGTGTGCAAAACGCGGGCGGGATGGAAGGTTGAGAAGAGATTCGGAGTAATTGTAAAATCAGGCTCCAACCCTTGAAGAATGGAACGTGTGTGTTAAGGAGATGAGACTAGGCCACACGCCCCAAATAGCCACTAGACGAAGTAAGACCACCTTAAACGACGAGTTAAGTCGCACAGAGCTGACATGCTGCAGAGACTGAGGGGAGAGGAGGAAACTGAGAAACTGGACGGAAGGGGCAAGTCTTGCTGGCCTCCCGAGTCCGAGCTGAGCGGAGAGGGGAGGACAGGGCACTGTCGGCACTGAGAAACAATCCTGGAACAGACAGAGGGGGGTAAAAAGAAGTCTGGACCCAGGGGACCCGAAGCACCGAGCAGCTGAGGACTGTGTGAGCTCACCTCGTGTCCCCAGCCCTTCTCAGGGCCTGGATGCAGCAGGCCCTCCCTGCATGAGTCAGGCGGGGAGGAGGGTGCGTGGACTGGTGGGCAAGAAAGTGCCCTTCCAAGGACTCGGCAAGGGATGGGGTCAGAGGCCGCCCCCACGACCTTCCTGGAGGGGTCCTGGGGCCTTCCAGGAGCCTGGCAGATTCAAGGCCTGGACAAGGGCCCCCTCTGCTGTAGTGGGCCCCTGCTGGCCCGGGACCAGGGCTTCCCCACCGCATCCCAGCAGGCGCTGAGACAGAAGCTCGCCCCACGTCCTGAGAGACAAGGAAGCTCCCGTGGCCCCTTCGCTGGCCCGGGATGGGGCCCAGCAACAGTCCTTTCCCTTTAGAAACGTTGCAGTGGCCCATTTCTTCCCTCCAGCCACCTGCCCCGTCAGGTGCTCTCTGTGCCCTGGGCCGGGCCGGCAGTGACCCTTTGCAAACGCCCTCTGAAGACGGAAGGAAGGCCACAGCCACCCCACAGACACCGGGACACTCACTGCGCCTTGGAGGCCCCCAGTGTGCTCACCAGCCCGTGGGGTCTTTGTGTCTTCTTCAAAGTCGGTGGACCTGCAGAGCCACGTGCCACCCCCAGCGCCCACCAGGGCGAGGCCCTCCTGGCAGAGCCAGCACACTCTGCCAGACCTGCTGGCTTACCCACCCTCCGGGTGCCCTGGGGCCTGAGGGCCACGTTCTCCGGCTCTCTTTGTTCTTCAGGGAACAGCAGCTCTGTTTTGAGGTTACCTCAAGGGAAAAACAATCTGATGTGCGATAAAGCTCTTGGCCGTGGCAGAACAAGGAGGGCCTGTCAGACCTGGGCTCCCACTGAACCGGGCAGGGCTCCCCGGGGGCGGGGCTGAACCAGGCCAGGTTTTGGCTGCCAGGAGGGGAGGCCCAATGAGGGGGCAGTCTTGGCTCCCGGGTGGGCGAGGCTCAGTAGGGCCCAGGGCTTGGTTTCCCAGGGGGCGAGGCTCAATTGGGGCCCTGAGTCTTGGCTTCCAGCGGGCAGGGCTCAGTCGGGTCCCTGGGTCTTGGTCAGGTCAGAAACCAGCCCAAACCCCAGCCCAGAGCTGACACCCGGAAACCTTCTAGGAGAATTCCAAGTTAAGTACGAGAAGTCATTCCTGGGATCTGCAGAACCAGAAAAGCGATTTCATAAGCGTATACATTTCCAAGGCACCTCGGCAAAAACAGCTCAATTTGAGATATTCATTTGCATCAGAATAGTCATGAATATTCAAAAGGCAGCCTGCGGTTCAGAAACGTCGCTATTCCTGGAGCTCTCCTCTTCCCTTGAAAAGCACATCACGGGTTTTCAAGAAAGGTGGGCTTGGCTGGTCTTTGCACTGCCACGCATAGCAGGAAGGGGATGGCTATTTTCTGCTTCTTAATATTAAAAAGAAAAACAGCCTCGGCCGGTGTGGACTCTTTGCTCTCTGTTCTGCTCAGGATAAGGATCTTCCTGCCAGAGACCTTGACCCTGGCCCAGGGTTGCACTTTTCAAGCTGCTGGCAGAGCCTTCTGTTCAGATCCGCCTTGTGTTCTCTGACATGCAGGGGCCGGGGTTCTTAAAGAGCTCGTCCTGCAGGCCCATGAGCTGCATGTGGGAGGCATGGGGGCTATTATCACACCTGCCAGACTCTGGGTGGCTCTGGCCCAGTCGCTCCATTTCTGCACCTTTAATATTTAATTCATCTTTTAACCCGTGGTGCCTTCACTGGCCAAAGAAAGACTCCTGGGTCACCATCCTCCCTCTCGTCTCTTGCCTCGGTTTTACAAGGTGAAATAAGGTGACACTGCCTCACTGAGTGCTGTGAGCCCCAGCAAAAGCTGCAGCCAGGTCCAGGATCAGCCAGAAAGGAGCACCATCTTATGGGCATGGGGTGTCCTCTCAGACTGTCTTAATGTTAGGAAAACCATTGCTATTATGTCCATGCAAAATTAAGTACATTAAAAAGAGAGACTCACCCATCTAGCATTTGTTGAGATGACTGGCAGCAATTTCTAGATTTCTTTGCTAAAACTGGGTTTCCCCAATGTTTCTTCCTTATGCTGCAAACCGATCAATGGTTCAATAACAGGTCGGCTGGGAGGAGGGGAATGCGGGAAGGGTGAACTGGGCGCTGAGCTGGCGAGGAGTTCATCTCTCTGCCCCCACCACCCTCCGATTGAAGCTCATCTCATTGTCACCTAAGCTCTGTCTACATCGCTCCATTTCTGTGACAAAGTCTTGATGGTATCTCTTCTCTTCGGGGCTGTCACAGAAGCCCGCAATGTCAACTCAGAAGGGAAGTCATGGTGACAAAAGTGCCTCAGTGAAAAATGACAGTGTGGGAAGCCTTACCTGTTCCCTGGCAATTATTTCTGCATTCGATGTGCACGATCAAGGATGAGTGCCTCCCCGCCCACCCAGCCTCCGCCATCAGACGGTGCTCTTTCTATTTGCGCCTCCCGGGGCCACACGGTCCTTGAATGCCAGAGCTGGGGAGGATGGCGGAGACCTTCTAGCCTCATTACCGTGGAGGAACTGAGTGTCCGTACGAGAGACTGGTTCAAAATAAATGTTTTTATCAACCAGGCATTTTTAAAAAACAGAGCAAAATATGCATTGCTGTCACAAGACTCTGGTCAGAGTCCGGGAATGGGGTGAGCCAGGGTGGGGGTGGGCACCCTGCTGGTGCACCTGGCTTCCCGTGCCTCGGGCACTTCCTGAGGGTGGCCCACACCATCCCTGCAGTCCCCAGGGACACTGGCCTCACGCTGCCGCGGACCATGAGCGCACCCTTTGCTGGCTTCCTTCCTGTCCGGCCCCTTCCCGCTCCCTCCCGTGCTTCCTGAGGTCTCTTTCCAGATAAACCACTTGCACCCACCCCTTGTCTCAATCAAAGTGTGCTTTTAATCGTGGGGACATTCATACCTCAAAAAGGCATTGCCTTTCTTGAGGGTGTTCTCAGCCAAGGCGGTTTTGCCCCCAGAAGACATTTAGCGGGATGTGGAGACATTCGTGTTGCTGCAGTTGGTGGTGGGTGGGGGGCGTCACTGGCACGTAAGGTGTGGAGGCCACAGTGCTGCCTGACATCCTACAATGACCGGGACAACCCGCCTCCACCCCAACAAAGAGTCATCCAGTCCCAAGGGTCAGTGGGGGTTAGGATGGAGGGCCTGCCTTGGGGACAAGTTTTCTCCCGTCTCGCAACACCAGCTCAAGGCACGACCCTGGCGGTTGAACTCGGGTTCACTCTGGGAGAAAGAACTCGAAGGAACCCCCCAGACCACCGACGTTTGCAAGTGTGGTGATGTCGAAGGGGACATGACCAGTGTTCAGCTGGGCAGGTGGGTCATGGCTGGCAGCGCCAGGGCTGCCACCGAGCCTCGCCAGGCAAGGCGTTAGAGCACGCGTGTGTTCACACAGGGCCTTCCCTTGAAACCGCTGGCGGGCACGGGGGCGTATGCATATGATTTGCCAAAGTCATTTCGGGGTGGATTTTCTATTTTTAACTAAATGTATCTAAACCCCTAAAATGCTGCTAAATGTCCCTGTGTAAGTCCCAGACATTTTGGCAGACCTAATTTTGTAATCCGCTTATTTTACAGATGAAGAAACCGAGGCTCAGATTAAGAACACTGCCACCCCACCAGCCCCGTCAGGACGGGCACACAGACATCTGAACTCCCACCTGCTACTCCTTCTCCCGGGGCAGAGAGGAGCGTGCAGGGAGCCCAGCGTTTCACTGCTGGGTGGATTATGTAAGTCCGGCAGATGGCTAGCTCTGAAGCCAGCAGTTTCTCAAAATTCCCAGCGCCTGGGACGCACCAGTCTCACTGTGAGAACTGTGCCCATCTCCTGTCGTCTCTTCAAAAGGGTAACTCTAACCACACACACACACACACACATACACACACCCCATATTCCTTATCCTAAAAAGAAATATAGGACACTCAGCTTAAAAAAATTTAAAATTAAGAGAGAAAAGTGAAATCAAGCTTACACCACTGATCTAGTGTGGACGTTATCACCTCCAGACCCTCCAGACCTCCTGCTGAAATGTGACCCAGGTTAGAGGGGGGCCTGGCCGAGGGGAATGGGCCACGGGCGGATCCCCCACGAGCGGCTTGGTGCCTCCCCAGGAAAACGAGTGAGTTCTCGTTCCGTTAGCTCGCAGGAGAGCTGGTTACTTCAGAGGCTGGCACCTCCTCTCTTTTGCTTCCATGGGACATGCCTGCCCCCTCTCTGTCTTCTGCCAGGAGCAAAAGCTTCCTGAGGCCTCACCAGAAACAGATGCCAGCACCACACATAACCATGAGCCAGATAAACCCTTTGTCTTTATAAATGCTCCAACCTCGGATTTTTCTTCATAATAACACAAACTAGATGAGCGCAACGCCTGCCCATCCTGTGGAATTCTGCCTCTGACTTCTAGGAAGGTGCTGTAGGGGCCAGAGGAAAACAGCCAAGGACCAACACAAGCACTCTGGAGAGGCTCACAGCTTCCACCTGGGGCGGGTTCCAGATGTCATGCCGGCCGGCAGCTTGGACCCTACGGAGAGCAGCCGCAGGTGCGAACCCACTCGCAGGTTCTTACCCCACGTGACTGCAGGGCACTCGCTGATGCCAGGCGGCCAATATAGCTCTCAGTTTTGAAACGATGTCCTCAAATGCCAACACAGCTCTCAACTGGAGTGTTCACGTGCAACCTAAGAGGCAGAAAGAAGAGCTGGAGTGAGAAGTGTTGCCTCTTGGGAATTCTGAGTTGTTTTCTTCTGAGTCATCTAGGGTTTGAATCTTCTCTGTGGTTCCAGGCAGATATAAATTCCTACCGATTTTAGGTTATGAGTACGAGAGAGTAGTTAGTGCGGACCAGACGTGAACTCAACTCGTGGTCCTGGTCCTGCAGGGAATTAGCGGATGAACCACTTAACGAGAAAGTCAACACAGAGCAACCCAAGTTTTCAGATCATCGATATCTTTTCTTAGATTTAGGAAGGAGGACAAGAAAATACTCGTGTAAGGCTTTCGTTTAACCTTCCGCTTCAACAAGACCGTGCGGCACTTGAGTGTAGGGGCGGGACACAGGGGTCTCTGTCCCTCCGATGCTTACACCATGTCTGGCTTAGTCATTACCCAACATGTTTGTTTCGAATGAATGGATGAACGGATGACTGTCAGTGATTGCTTCAGAAGCATTCTACTGGCAACACCCTCCGGTCCCCTCTCACTCTGGGAGCTTTTCTGTTCTCTCAATAAATCCTGCTTTTCAAAAAAAAAAAAGAAGAAGAAGAAGCAGCAGAAGCAGCAGAAGCATTCTTCCTTGACAGGGATTATTAATATATGTAATAAATGCAAATCAGCTTATTTTTTCAGTGTTTGAATTTTTTCAGCCTCATATTTCTATCTCATCCTGGTGTGTGGCTGTCGTGGGCGTGAGCTACGCAGTCTCCTTCCAGAGAGAACCTGCTGGGAGGAGGGCAGTGGGCTCATGGCCCCCTCCCGCCTGCCCCAGTCTCCCCAGCATCCCCTCAGAGTGTGGCGGGGGATGGAGCTGGAAGTTTCCGTCCTGGGGTTCCCCATTGGCCTGGCTGGGATTTTCTCGGAGCTGCACTTCTCACATCTTATTTGAGAAACCCTTCCCTTCCCTTGAGGTCAGAAAAATATTAAGCTGTACTTTCTCCTAATAAATTTAAAGTTCTCTTTCTATAACAGGAGGCTGCCATTCATTGGGAACTATTTGGGATATGGCGTGAGGTAGGGGTTCAGTTTCGTCTCTGTCCGTGCAGACAAGGCCAGCTGTGGCCCCACTGATCACAGCATTCCCTCCCCACTGCCAAGCCGCCCCTGCACGTGTCAGAACCCCTCCTGCCCACGGCCTGCTGCAGAGCTCTCAGTTTACCCTCTGCGGTGCTGGAGCCACGTGGTCTCACAACGGCTCCCTGAGAGTTGAGCTCCCTGAGAGGCAAGTCTCCCCTTCTTAATCTCTTTCTTCAGAAACACCTTCATGGTCGCTGCCATCTGGAAGAGTGATTTTATTTATTTATTTCGTCAAGGTCTCACTCTGCCATCCAGGCTGGAGTACAGTAGCACGGTCGCAGCTCACAGAAGCCTCAACCTCCCGAGCTCAGGCAGTCCTTCTGCCTCAGCCTCCTGAGTAGCTGGGACTACAGGTGCTTGCCACCATGCCCAGCTAATTTTTTTTTATTTTTTTGTGGAGACAGGTCTTGCTGTGTTGCCTAGGATGGTCTCGAACTCCTGGACTCAAGGGATTCTCCCACCTCAGCCTCCCACAGTGCTGGGATTACAGGCATGAGCAACTGTGCACGGCCCCAGATGGAGTTTAGAATCAGCCTCTAGTTCTAGGTAAACTCTACTGATGCTTTCCTGGGAATTGCATTGAATCTCTATGTCAGCTTGGGGAGACTCGGATTTCTTTCTTTCCTCCTTTCGCTTTGGTCCTGCAGTTGAAATGCCACCTGATGTTCTGGTGCCAGGATCCGTGACCCTCAGTCACTTTCTGGGTTCCAGCCTCCCTCCTCACTCCCAGGTCTTGAGTTTTGAGACTCTGAATCCGTTCCAAGAATCAACTCTCTTCTTTGCTGTACCTTAGAGGTCATTTTTAATTTTCTCATGTATGTCCTTAACATTTTTCTGTGATGAATATGCATTATTATTGCAATAAAACGAACACACAAAATAATAATCTCATCTCTGGGTGCCAACTTCAAGTCCAGCCTTCAGCATTCTCGATTCCTTCAACACCAGCAGGATCAGCATACACGTGGCCAGCGTACTCCAGGGTCAAGGGCAGACCTTGGTCATTGATCACACACACGTGCCCCATGCGCCTGGTCAATCTTTCTCAACACAGCCCCATAGGCAGCCATTGCAAATTTATCACCGCTGTAAGAAAAAAGCCCTTTCACCATCCAGGCCGTGATGACCGTTCAGTCTTCTTTCCAGATCTCCAGTCCATGAATAATTCTGAGGGCGTTGGTTTCAGGTGCTGGCAAGAGCACTGCCTGCGGAGCCAGATATGCGGGTCTGGTTCCAGCAGAGAATGTTTTCCAGGGACAGCCACTTCCCTCTGCCTCAGGCTCCCACCTCTGTGAAACCAGGAGGTCGACCTAAGTGCTGCCTGCAGCGTCTGCCTGCTGCGGCACCTGAGGTGACTCTAAGTTACCATTTTTGCCCAGGCACTGGACACAGGCGAGAAAAAACACGACAATGAGGCCAAGTATCGGGGCCTCCTCTGTTCTGAGCATTGTGCTAAGCGCATTTCGTGCATGGTTATCCCATGGACTCTCACGACATCTCATAAGGGCACCACTCTCCCCATTTCACAGATGGCGACACTGAGATTAGACAAGGAAAGCTTGTCCAAGGCCATCGGTCGAGTCAACGGATGCAGATTTGAACCCTGATCTGACTACAGCATGTGCTCTGCCTGTCATTTTCCAGCACATTCTACTGCAAGCCTCTCTGCTTGAGGAGGGGAGTGGAGGGGCGTGAACACCCCGGCAGCTCTCACGTATTCACAGACAGGGTTGAGGATGCACACTACAGCTTCCTCACCTCCTGGTTGTGAGGACTCAGAGGTGCAGGTTTTCCTCCCCTGCAGACTCCCTTTCTTCCCCACTTTGCCTCCTGGGACACCTCCTCCCAGACGTCTTGTACTCAGAGTCTTGTCTCAGGGTCTGTTTCCCGAACCAAGGCACTATTTTCTTAAACCAAGACAGCCTTGTGCCTTACTAGGCTGCCATGAAAACCAGGCAAGAGTGTCCTTTAAAAATTCATTTCCAATTTGCTTTTCAGGACCTGCTGGACACCCTTGGAGTCTGAAGTATGTAAGCCGGTTCCCTCAAGGAATGTGCCCTTGGGGACAGAGCTGGCAGTCTGCAGAGCTGTAGGGCCATGCAGCCTCGGAGAGTAGAGCCCTGGGCTCAGGCTCTGCCTTCAGCCACGTTCCCACTCCGCGTCCCCGACACGTGTGGAGCCGTGGATGCCGCCTTGTTTGTGAACAGAGGACTCTGTGACGCTGGCTTCGAGACTTCAGATGCTGCACTCAAGAGAACTCAGAACAGATTGACGGGTCTACAGCCCAGGTTGGAGCTCACGGCTTCATGTGGCTGATGGCTTTGCATGAATGACGTGAGGGCCTGGACCCCAGCAGGGCGGAGACGGGGAGGGCACCCCATGACACAGGGAGACGGGGTGGCTAGGGGTCAGGACTTTGCAGCCAGGCCAGGTGCCATGTTCATGATCACATAGCCTTTGGAGAAGACGGGCGGAACCCACAGACCACGACGGCCCGGGCTGCACATACAACCATCATGTAGATCAAAGAGCCATCGTTCTCAATGAGGGCTCTGGATGTTCTTTTTCATCTACACAATACTTTTACACATTCAATAGCCTCTTTTGAGAGCCACGGTTATTTTTAATGGCAGAGCTGTTACTGAATGCCAAGGCCTCCAGTTTGTGGGATCAACCCTAAAATTTCTTGCAACTTGATTCCAGGAACTTGTGAAGAGGAAAAGATCCCTCGAAGAACTTGAAACAAAGCAAAGCAAACACCCCAGGTGGCTCCTCACCCCTGAGTTCTCTGTGACTCCCCGCCTGGCATCGGGCTTGGGCTTCGATGCTAATTTTCCCGTCTGCTTTGGCTGCAGGTAATTTGGAGATACTGACGTCATCACACCATCTGTTCAGTCAAACCACAGCAATGCTTCCTCCTGAGTTGTTTATGCCTTGACAGCTACTTTGGGCTATTTTCAATATACTCTGGGCAGAGACTAAATTGTGTTCCAAACAGTCCCTTGGCGTTGCATTCGAGTGTAAGAATAAAGTTAATTCTTTTTGTGATTACAAAAAAAAAAATCAAGTGCAAATAGGGTTACTAAAATGCATGGCTATTTGTATGCCTAACCCTGAATTGTACCCCACATCTATAAAACAAAATAAAAACTGTGAAACTCATGGTTAATCCCAAGACAAAGAAGGCAGGCTGTCTGCATATGCGTGGTCAGACAACCCGGGGTTTTCTTCCTGATGACTCCTGGCAGACTCAGTTTGTCCAGTCTGATCATTCTAGCTGTGCCCGGGGCCGGGCACAAAAAAAGTGCTAAGCATGTTTTGTAGGACGAGTGATCAGTATTTTCTTTCCCTGAGGCACCCTTGAGCATAATCCATGTATGTATGTTCTTCCAGTTAGGTGGCCTCATGTGCCCGGGAAGGACTGAGAGGGATGGAGAGGAAACGGAAGTTTCACCGCTTCAAGACCCACGGAGACTCCATGACACTTTTTGGAGAATTAGAGATGCCTCTAAAATGGATCAGTTATTCCTTCTGAATTCCTAAAATGTGAAACGAATATCAACCATGCTGCCTATCAAAGCTAGACTGGATTAAAAAAAATGCGGTACATACATACAGTGGAATATTACACAGCCATAAAGAAGGACCAACATGTGGACTTTGAAGCAACTTGGATGGATTTAGAATCAGTCATACTCAGTGATCTATCACAGAAACAAAGAACTGAGTTGCTTATGTTCTCACTCATAAGCTGACCTTGAACAACTATCATAATACTGTAAGAAACGGATTGGTAGTAGTGGGAAACTGCCAGGGGGTGGGGTGGGATTGGCAATTGAGGGAAACTGCCAGGGGAGGGAGGGGTACATCTCATCCACAAGGGTACCTGCATAATGAACATCTGTATACCTAACCCTGAATTGTACCCCACATCTTTAAAATTAAAAAAAAGATAAGCCGGGCTCGGTGGCTCAGCCTGTAATCCCGCACCTTTGGGAGGCTGAGGTGAGTGGATTGTCTGAGCCCGCGGGTTCGAGACCCACCTGGGCAGCGAGACCTCATCTCTACAATAAATCAAAAAATCAGCCGGGTGTGGTAGCGCATGTCTGTAATTCCGGCTACCTGGAAGGCTGAGGCGGAAGGATCACCGGAGCCCAGCAGGTCAAGGCTGCGGTGGCCGGGAGCGGCCATTGCACTCCAGTCTGGGCGACAGAGTGAGACTCCAACTCAAAAAAAAAAAATCATCATCATCATTCTTAATGTCACTGCCCAGCATCACAGGTTAAAATTATACAAGCATTCTCATAGGAAATTGTCTCCTCACTCCCTTCTCTTCTCTCAATGGAATTGTTATTACTTCCATGTGCCACTATCTTAGAGAAGGTTGTCTGGGAACCAATAGCAGAAACCCATACAAAGTTGCTTACCCAAAGTGAAAACTTGCATTAAAAAGAAATAAAGGTATCTCACAGAACTGATGAAAGACAATTACAATTGATCCTTACAAGGGCTTGGAATCAGGAACTTCAAAGCTGCCAAGAATTAAGGCTAGTCTACCTCTCAGGGACCCCTTGGCAGTGGACTCCATTTTGCACTCCACACACCTGTCCTCTGTCTGAGACTACAGGTTAACTATGACAATTCCAGCTCCAGTTTTACATGTCTTTCTAGAAGAAAAGCCCAACAGAATCAAACTTGCATCTTTGCCATCTAACATGTTCAAATTGTTGAAAACCTGTTTAGCACAGAAGTCTGTTCACAATTCTGAGAGCTAGGTACTGGGAATGAGAGCCCCACTTAAAGACAAGGCTGCAAAGACCCACCCTTGGAGCAGAAGTTTTCACTTCTTAGATAAGAGGGGCTTAAGCTAAATAGGCATCCCAGAAAGCATCTATAACAACAACCAGCAGAAAACGGCAAAAAGGGTCATTGAGTGTAACTATGAGAAACCTAACCCTAATTCCACACCACAACTCCCTTAGTCCACTGGAAGCAGCATATGAACATCAAGTAAGTAAATAAAGTACCCAACAGTCATTCTAACAGCAGATTAGCAAAGTATCACTGGCTATATGCACCAGTCTTCATTTCCAGTGCAGAAAGCAGTTTATGATCGTTTCTGACATCTTACTTTCTATGCTTTTCCTAATATTTCTGTTCTTCATCAAACTCTCTTTGCAGCAGGTGATGTAATTAACTACCCCTGACTTTAACCTCTCTTTTCATTTGATTTATTTGAAGTTCTCTCCTCATAGTTTTCTGACCTATCGTTTTCTTTGCTCATTCTTTTTTTTTTAAATATAGGTAGTTCTTAGCTATAACACCAAAAGTACAAGTAACAAAAGAAAAAAGGTTAAATTGAATATTATCAACATTTTAAATTGTGGTATTTTTAAAAAGACAACAAAAAAACTCACTTTAACAAAGTGAGAAGGCAACGCACAGATTGGAAAAAGGTGTTCCTAAATAATATATAAGGGACTTGTATCTAGAATATACTAGAAAAACTCTTAAAATTAAATGATAGGAGATACAACCCAAATTTAAAATGGGTAAAGAATCTGAATAGACAAATCTCCAAAGAAGATATACAAATGGCCAAAAAGCACATGAAAAGATGGTCAACATTATTAGTCATCAGGAAAATGCAAATCAAAACACAATGAAGAGTGAGGTAAACAAAATAGCAAAGTAGGGACCTCCAACTTCTCTCTCCCCTTAGAAACATCAAAAAACAAGCAATAACTGTCAGAACCAACTTTGTCAAAACTATGGAAAACAGTCAAAGTTTTATAACAACCAAACAAACACTGAATCAAAAGACAGGCAACTTCAAAAGCTCTGTGGTATTTTCATATGCTCTAGCCCTCTCTCTCCTTCGTCACAGGAGGCAGCCTTGGGCCCTATTCCCTGTGTGGCACCCTGGTCTCTGATTCCAGAAAGAGCAGATTTGGGACTAAATGCACCACTGAAAAGACACAGAATGGTGGCCTAGATAAGAAACCATGACCCCATTATTTACTGTATACAGGAAACTCATCTCACTACAAGGGACACACACAGACTCAAAGTTAAAGGATGGAAAACAAGTTGCCAGGCAAATGGATCACAAAAGAAGGCAGGAGTTGCAATCTTAATATCAGACAAAACAATCTTTAAGCTATCAAAACTTTTAAAACATGCAAAAGGATACTACATAATGATAAAAGGTTCAATTCATCAACAAGAAATATCTGTCCTAAACATATATGCACCCAACACAGAAGCACCAGCATTTATAAAGCAACTACTAAATAAACTAAATAAAGATACTGACTCTAATACTATTATAGCAGGGGACTTGATACCCCACTGACAGCCCTAGATAGATAATTGAGGCAAAAAATCAACAAGGAGATCCAGAACCTAAACTTGACACTTGACCAAATGGACTTACTAGATACTACAGATTACTCCACCGAACAACAATAAAATATACATTCTACTCATCACCACATGGAACATACTCCAAGATCAATCACACCCTTGGCCATAAATCAAGCATAAACAAATTCCATAAGGTTGAAATCTTGTCATGCACATTCTCAGACCACAGTGGAATACAATTAAATATCAAAACCAACAATTCCCGAAAGCCCACAAGACATGGACATTAAACAACATGATGCCAAACAACAAGTGGATAAATACTGAAATCAAAGAAGAAATTGAAAGATTCTGAAAACAAATGAAAATGAAGAAACATCTTACCAAAACCTCTGGGATGCCATGAAATCAGTTCTAAGAAGAGAATTTATTTCTCTACGAGCACATATCAAGAAAATGGAAAGATCACAAGTGGAGTGCCTAACAAATCACCTAAGGGAGCTGGAAAGAGAAGACCACCAAAACTCCAACTTTAGCAGAAGAATCCAAATCACAAAAATAAGAGCCCAAATACTGGACATAGAAGACAAAAATATCATAGAAAAAAATCAACAAAACAAAAGTTGGTTCTTTGAAAGAATTAACAAGATTGATGGGCCTCTAAACAGAATGACCAAGATAAAGAGAGAAAAAGCCCAAACAAACACAATCAGAAATACAAAAGATCAAATCACAACTGACCCCAAAGAAATACAAAAGAGTATCAGAGACTACTATGTACACCTATATGGAAACAAACTTGATAACCTAGGTCAAATGGAGGACTTTCTGACATCACACAATCTCCCCAGGTTAAAACAAGAAGACATTGAGACACTAAACAGACCAATAGCAATCCAGGAAATTGACTCTGTCATACAAAAACTACCTATAAAAAAAGGCCTGGACCGAATGGCTTTCTAGCAGAATTCTACAAAACATACAAGGAAGAGCTGAGACCAATCCTATTGAAAGCATTCCAGGCATTTGAGAAAGATGGAATTTTCCCCAAAAAATTTTACGAAGCTAACATTACACTGATACAACAAAGAAAGAGAACTATAGGCCAATATCCCTTATGAACATAGATACAAAAATCCTCAACAAGATTCTAGCAAATCGGATCCAAAAACCCATCTCAAAAATCATCCATCATGACCAAGTAGGATTCATCGCCAGGATGCAGGGCTGGTTCAACATTCGCAAGACCATAAATGTCATTAAATACATCAACAGATGTAAAAACAAGAACCACATGATTATATCATTAGATGCAGAAAAAGCTTTTGATAAAATTCAGTATCGCTTCTTGATAAAAACCCTCAAACACCTAGGTATAGAAGGAGCATACCTCAAAATAGTAAGTGCCATCTACGACAAACCCACAGCTAACATATTGCTAAATGGACAGAAACTACAATCATTTCCCCTGAAAACCAGAACAAGATAAGGCTGTCCATTCTCATGCCTCTTGTTCAATATTGTGTGGGAAGTCCTAACTCAGGCAATTAGACAAGAGAAGGAAATCAGGGGTATCCAAATAGGAAAAGAAGAAGTCAAGTTATCCCTCTTTGCTGATGATATGATCCTATACCTTGAAAATCCAAGAGAATCTATCAAAAACCTGCTTGCACTGATAAAAAACTTTGGCAAAGTCTCAGGGCATAAAGATAAATGTGCAAAAGACAGCTGCATTCCTATACACCAACAACAAGCAGGCAGAGATCCAAATAAAAAGCACAATCCCATTCACAATAGCCACCAAAAAAATGAAATACCTTGGCATCATCCTAACCAGAGAAGTGAAAGACCTTTACAATGAGAATTACAAAACACTGCTCAAAGAAATCCAAGAAGACACAAACATATGGAAAAATATTCCATGCTCATGGATAGGAAGAATCAACATTGTTAAGATGTCCATCCTACCAAAGGCAATCTACAGATTCAATGCAATACCCATTAAGTTACCAGCATCATTTTTCTCAGACTTGGAAATGACAATACAGAAATTCATATGAAAACATAAATGACCACAAATAGCCAAAACAATCCTTAACAAAGAAACAAAGCAGGAGGTATCACAGTTCCAGACTTCAAACTTTACTATAAGGCTACAGTAATCAAAACAGCCTGGTACTGGTACAAGAACAGGCACATAGAACAATGGAACAGGATAGAGATTCCAGAAGCAAAGCCTCAATTCCTCAACCAATTCATCTTTGACAAAGTCTCCAACAACAACCCCTGGGGAGAGGAGAACCTATTCAGTAATATGGTGCAGGGAAAACTGGCTGACCACATGCAGAAGATTGAAACAGGACCCCTACCTATCACCATACACAGAAATCAACTCTAAATGGATCAAAGACCTAAATCTAAAACCTCAAACTATAAGAATCTTAGAAAACGCAGGCCATACCCTTATGGAAATTGGAACTGGCAATCAATTTCTATTCAGAACCCTAAAGGCCAATACCTTAAGAAATAAGATAGACAAGTAGGACAAAGAAATAAGATATACAGGTGGGACCTCATCAAATTAATAAGCTTCTGCAAAGAAAAAGAAATCATCAAGAGAGCAGGGAGACAGCCCACAAAATGGGAACAAATATTTGCCAACTGTTTATCTGACAAAGGCCTAACATCTAGGGTCTACAAGGAACTCAAATGCACCGAAAGGAAAAAAAAAACAAACAGCCCCTTTAAAAAGTGGGCAAAAGACACTTCTCAAAAGAAGATATACGGGCAGCCAACAGACACAAGAAAACGTGCTCAGCCTCACTCATCATAGGAGAAATGCAAATCAAAACCACATTGAGATACCACCTAACCCCTGTAAGAATGGCCATCATTAATAAAACAAACAACAACAGATGCTGGCGAGGATGTGGAGGAAAAGGAATGCTTCTACACTGCTGGTGAGAATGCAAACTGGTACAATCTCTTTGGAAGAGGTGGCTATTTCTGAAAGAACTAGAAATTGACCTTCCATATGACCCAGCAATTCCCCTATTGGGAATATACCCAGAGGAATTCAAATAATGCTACATAAAAGACACCTGCAAACGTATGTTTGTTGCAGTTCTATTCACAATAGGAAAAACCATGCTGCCCATCAAAGCTGGACTGAATTTTTAAAATGTCGTACATATACACAATGGAATATTATGCAGCCATAAAGAAGGACAAGCCAGGCTCGGTGGTTCAGCCTGTAATCCCGCACCTTTGGGAGGCTGAGGTGAGTGGATTGCCTGAGCCTGTGGGTTCAAGACCCGCCTGGGCAGCGAGACCTCATCTCTACAATAAGTCAAAAAATTAGTCAGGCGTGGTAGCACGTGCCTGTAATTCCGGGCTACTTGGAAGGCTGAGGCGGAAGGATCGCCGGAGCCCAGCAGGTCGAGGCTGCAGGGGCCGGGAGCGGCCACTGCACTCCAATCTGGGCGACAGAGTGAGACTCCAACTCAAAAAATAAAGAAAGAAAGAAAGAAGGACAAATATATGGACTTTGCAGCAACTTGGATGGATTTGGAGTCTATCATACTCAGTGATTTATCACAGAAACAAAGAACAGAGTTCCATATGTTCTCACTCATAAGAGGATCTTGAACAGTTATAATGCTATAAGAAAGTGATTAGTAGTAAGCGGGAAACTGTCAGGGGAGGGGAGTTGGGATCAGCAGTTGAGGGAAACTGCTAGGGGAGGGAGGGGCATACCTCATCAACAAGGGTACCTGCATGATCAATGTTTATATACCTAACCCTGAAAATGTACCCCACATCTTTATAATAAAATTTAAAATTAAAAAAAAAAAAGAGCAGATTTGCAAATTGGGTGTATATCTGTTCTAACCTGTCTGGGAGCTACCTCAAAAACTGATGCAAGATGTTCATCTGTATTTCACTGAAGAACTCAGGTTAGAAAAGTGGTAGTCACCTTGAAAACATGACAAGCAGAACTAACAATCCATAGATGCCCAGGATAAAAGATTACTGTCTAAATGTACAGTAGACCACCTAAGGTCCAGAAGTCAAAGATAAGGAGAATTTATTTGATAGATGAGGAGTATAGTGGGGAATTTGAAACATAGCATGCATGCCCACATTAACATGTATCATCAGAAAAAAACTTGAAAGCATTTTAAGCTTCCACTTTGGATTAATCCCTGTGAAAGCCTGACTAAGTGTTGAAGGAGTGCCCCCACACAGAGCCACTCTGCAAAGACTGGGAGAGACATTCTTCTTCTATTTGTTTGTTTGAAGTGGGGTTTTTGTTTGTTTATTTGTTTGTTTTAGATCCTGGAATTCATAGCAGTCTCTGTCAAAACACTAGCTTACAGAAGCTAAAAGAACAGAATTTACTGACCACACAAAACAAGGAATAAAGTCTCTGCAAAAATACTTTGGGAAAATAACTAAACAAGCCAGGTGCAGTGGCATATGCCTGCAGTCCCAACTACTTGAAAGGCTGAGGTGGGAGGATCTCGAGAACACAGGAGTTCAAATTCAGCCTGGGCAAAATAGTGAAACCCCATCTCTTGAAAAGTAAATAATCAGGCCAGGCTCAGTGGCTCAGCCTGTAATCCAAGCACTTTGGGAGGCCAAGGCAAGTGGATTCCCTGAGCCCACAGGTTTGAGACCAGCCAAGCAACTTGGCAAGAATACATGAAAAATTAGCTGGGTATGGTAGTGTGCACCTGTAGCTCTGGCTACTTGGAAGGCTGAGGTGGAAGGATCACCAAAGTCCAGCAAGTCAACCCTGGGGTTGCCGTGAGTGTGCCACCGCACTCCAGCCTGGGTAACAGAGACTCCAACTCAAAAAAAGAAAAAAAAAAGTAACAATCCAACAAACAAACATAATGGACTGTTCCACCCTTCAATCAAAAACAAAAACAAATCCTGAGAAAGGGGAAGGATATGATTTACACTTAACCACATTACAATATTTATATGTCCAATTGACAACCATAAAATCACAAGGCATACCAAGAAACAATAAAATATGACCCATTCAAAAGAACACATTGACAGGAATACCTCTGAGGAAGTATAGACATCGAACCTAATAGACAAAATCTTTAAAACAACACAATAACTGAAATTAAAAAGTACCCAGAGTGACTCAAGAACAAATTTCAACAGGCAGAAAAAGAATCTGCAAACTCAATCAAGTAAACAATACAGATATTATGAGAATCCCAAAGAAACCAAACAGAAAGAAAAAGACAAAAGTAATATTTGAGGAAGTAATGGCTAAAATCTTCCCAAATCTGATGAAAGATATGAATCTACAAATCCAAAAAGTTAATTAACTCAAAGTAAGATAAACTAAGATATCCACAAAAATACATTATAATCAAACTTGCAACTCAAAGATAAAAAGATAATCTTGAAAGCAGTATGTGAAAAGTGACATGTCATACATACAGAAACCCCAATAAGATTAACAGCTGATCTCTCATCTGACATCATGGAAGCCAAAAAGCAGTGGAAAGGCATTCTTAACTATAGAAAGAAGAAAAACTCATAATGGTTTCGTCAACTTGACTGGGCAATATGGTAATCACACATTTGATCAAACAGTATTCTAACTCTGTCTGTTGAGGGGGTTTTGGATGAGATTAGCATTTCAATTGATAAAATGACTAAAAAGTATCTCTTCTGGCCACAATGGGATAAACTACCATCAATAACAGAAAAACTAAAATATTCAAAAATAATTGAAAGTTAAATAAAGTCAAATAAGCAATGGTTGAAAGAAGAACTCACAAGGGCAATCAAAAATTAAAGATGAATAGAAATTAAAAGAAAACATTACAAAATTTATGGGATGTAATGAAGGCATGGTTCAGATGGATGTTTATAGTTATAAACACCTACATTTTTTCTAAAAAGATGATAAATCAACACCCTAACTTTATACCTTTAGGACTAAGAAAAAGAACAAAATAAAACCAAAGTAAAAGGAATGAACTAAGATAAGAGTAGAGACAGGTAAAATAAAGAAGCATGATATAGAGAATAAAAAAACCCAAAAGATGGTTCTTTGAAAGGATCATTAAAATTGACAAAATTTTTGTTCAGCCATCAAAGAAGAGAGAAGACAATTAAAATCATAAATGAAAGTGGGAACATTAGTACCAACCTTATAGAAATAAAAAGGATTACAAGAGGATACTATAAACAACTGTTTGCCAACAAATTAGATAATCTACATGAATGACCAAATTCCTAGAAACACACGAATTACCTAAACTGACTCAAGAAGAAATAGAAAAATCTCAACAAACCTATAATAATTAGAGATCCCAGTCATCTAAAACCTCAAACAAAGAAAAGCCTAGGAAGAGATGGATTCACTGGGGAATTCAAACAAATATTCAAAGAATTAACACCAATTCTTCTCAAATTTTTTCTAAAAATTAAAGAGGGAACACTTCCTAACTCATTCTATGAAGCTAGTATTACCCAAACTCCAACAACAAAGACATGCATAGCATCAACAGATAACTACAAGCCGGGCTCGGTGGCTCAGCCTATAATCCTGCGCCTTTGGGAGACTGAGGTGAGTCGATTGCCTGAGCCCGCGGGTTCGAGACCCGTCTGGGCAGCAAGACCTCATCTCTATAGTAAATCAAAAAAATCAGCCAGGCATGGTAGCACATGCCTGTAATCCCGGCTACTTGGAAGGCTGAGGTGGAAGGATCGCCGGAGCCTAGCAAGTTGAGGCTGCGGTGGCCGGGAGCGGCCACTGCACTCCAGTCTGGGCGACAGAGTGAGACTCCAACTCAAAAAAAAAAAAAAAAAAGATAACTACAGACCACCATTCCTTACTAACATAAGTGCAAAAATCCTCAACAAAATTCTAGCAAACCAGCTGGGCTCAGTGGCTCAGCCTGTAATCTCAGCACTTTGGGAGGCCGAGGCAAGTGGATTGCCTGAGCCCATGGATTCGAGATCGGGCCGGGCAACTTGGCGAGAACTCGTCTCTACAATAAATCAAAAACTTAGCCGGGCATGGTAGTGCATGCCTGTAACTCTGGCTACTTGGAAGCCTGAGGCAGAAGATAGCCAGAGCCCAGGAGGTCGACACCGGGGTGGCCATGAATGTGCCACTGTACTCCATCAAAAGCATATTAAAAGGATTACACACCATGACCAAGTGGGATTTATCACAGGAATGCAAGAATGGTTAAACATAAGAAAATCAACTAATGAAATATGCACAAAGGAAAAACACATAATCATATCAGTGGATGCAAAAATGCACTTGGAAATATCCAAACATCCTTTTTGTAATAAAAACACTAAGAAAAACAAAAAACTGAAAGGAATGTCCTCAGCATGATAAAGAGCACTTATAAAAAAAAAGTCACAGCTAACAAAATACTCAATGGTGAAAGATTGAAAACTTTTCCCCTAAGATCAGGAAGAAGATAGAATGCCCACTTTTACCAATGTTATTCAACATTATGCTGAAGTTCTAGCGCTGGGCACAGTGGCCCATGACTTGGAAGGCCGAGGCAGGAGGATCATTTGAAGCCAGGGCCAACCTAGGCAGCATAACAAGACTATATCTCTTAAAAGTAAATAAATAAAATAAAATCTCCCACACTCTGCAATTCTAGCCTGAGCAATTAGGCCAAAAATAAATTACAAGCTATCCAAATTAAAAAGAAAGATGTAAAATGATCTCCATTTACAGATTAAATAATCCTGTATGTAAAAAATCTCAAAGAATCCACAAGAAAGCTACTGGAGCTAACAATTTCAGCAAAGCTCAGGAATACAAAAATCAGCTGTAGTCCTATATATCTGCAATGAAGGACCCAAAAAGGAAATTAAGAAAATCATTCAATTTATAATAAAAATTAAATAATAAAAAGAGTAAAATACCTAGAAATAAATTTAACCAAGGAAGTAAAAGATTAATACACTGGGAAATTCCAGAAGATTGCTGAAAGAAATTACAGAAGACCTAAATAAGTAAAAGATATACCATGTTCATGGGTAGAAAGACCTTTTATTGTTTAGATGCCAATACTATCCAAAGTGATCTACAGATTCAATGCAAAATCTATCAAAATTCCAATGCCTTTATTGCCAAAGCAGAAAAGCCAAAGGCTAAGTGGTACAAGGTTTATTTTGGAAGTGATGAAAATGTTCTACCAAAGTGAGGACCATACTTTACCTACACAATGACCATTTGTATACCTAACCCTGAATTGTACCCCACAACTATAAAATAAAACATTAAAAAGTTCTAAAATTGATTGTTGTACAGCTCTATGAATATCTGAAAACAACTGAATTGTATAATTTTACATATGTGAATTGTTTGGTATATGAATTGCACCTGAATAAAGCTGTTTAAAGTACACAGATAGTTCTCCCTGGCTCTTTAATATTCTCTCCAAGGATCTCATCCTCTGATATGTATTCAATTATATAACCTTGTCTACAAATATCTGCTAAATCTTTATCATCAGCCCTGACCTCCAGATCTAAATGTCCCCACTTACTGCTAATGAATGACAGGAATCACATCACTCACAAAGCTCAAATTTGTTTTCCTACTCCAGTGCACCTGGTCTCAGCAAGCAGGTGCTACAGGCCTTGTAGTCACCCATGCTAGTAACTCTGGCACCTGTACCTCACTACCACCCACCCCACTCCACATTCAATCATCAATTTCTGTCAATTCTACCTGTACAGTCAGTATCTTTCTTTTTGTTCCCTTCAATTAATAAAACCATCAACTAAAACAGCAGTTTCCCTACTTTCAATTCTTCTCCTCTCCAATGTAGCATTATAGTCCCAAATACAAGTTAAGAAATTCAAAGTCTAAAATACATTAAACTCTTCCCTTCTCAAATCTTTTCAGTAGCTTCCCACTCACCACAGAATAAAATTCCACCTCTCCAAAGCTTGATCTTCAAAGTCTCCCATGAAATAGACTCAACCCACCTACCTGATGCCACCTCTTTTTATGTCATTCTTGAGTCCTAAATGTCAGTCTCTCAAAAGCACACTTATCATTCCTTTAGCATATCACAGCTTTCATGCCCGGGTTTTTACTTAGAACGTTGTCCACTTAAAATTCCTATTCCTCCAGGAACTATAGATCTTTATTATTCTTGAGATACAGTTTTTCTCAAATCTAAGATACCACTGAATTATAAGATGCATGCCAATTTTAGAGATGTTGAAGTGCACTAAAATGTACATCTTAGACACAGTAAAATACAATAAATTTCCTTTAAATTCCTTCAATATATTGTTTATATTTATATGTAACTTATGCATTAGGCCTCTTTGTATTATGACTTAATACTGCTGACCCCATTAGATTACAGGTTCCTTAAGGACAAAAATTTTGTCTTGTTCATCTATGACACAGTAGAAATCCCATTAGAGTCTAAGACAGCCTAAAATTAAACGTGCAAAGGAAGGACTAATAGCACCTATCTCACATGTATTATCAGAGTAAATTAGATAATATACATTAAAATCAATTTGTAACGTAGATCTTACTCAAATGCAGAATTGGGGTATTTTTTAGAATATCTTTGCTAAACAAATATCATCCTCCAAGTCTGTCACTCTCTTCAGTATCACTGTACACTAGGAAATACAGGAAATGCACCTCAAGCTCCTGTTAAATTACTGCATCCCATTACACTCCAGTAACACAGCAGTCATGTGGACCCAGGAAAACAAAGCACCCTTCCAGCACTCTAAAGAGTACTAGATTGTGATTATAAGTTTCCAGTTTTGCTTTTGGAGAGCAAGGTCTGTGACTTACTCCTGTTTCTAGCCCTATGACGTTGATTCTTTTCAAGGAGAATAAATATAAGTATGTATAGGGAGGGATATGCAATTTGAAAACAAAATCACAATTTGTCCATTCTTCATTTCAAGGTTAGATTATTACTTTGAACTTTCAAATCACATAAAAGAAGAGTAGCAAAGTGGGGCATGGTCTGAGAAGCCTGGCGATAGGAGGCCCTCAGATAAAATGAATTACGTAAGACATAAACAGACAACACCACTGAGAATCGACGTCCATCACTTCTCCACTGTTTGGACTGTTGTAATAACCTCTTACCAGGTCTCCTGCCTCCACTACTGCACCCTCCTGAACTCCTCCTCGCCACCGTGGAAAAGCACGGCCAGACCAAGTCAATTAGGCCACTTCTTGGTCCCTTGAAATAGACTCAACCCTGGTGAGCCTGACAATCACAATCACCTGGCCTTTTCCCTGGCTCTCCAGTCCCACTGTATGGTCCTCTCTGCCACAAACAGGATGTTCCGGCAACAGGGACGTGTTCCACGTTTCCTACACAATGCTTTAAACTCTCTCAGGCTTCTGGGCCTTCGTGCGTGCTTTTTGTTTAGTTCTTTCCCAGGTCTGACCAAACTTCAGAGCTCAGTTCCCTTCTTAAGCTGCTCAAAGTGCTTCACAAACTACAAGCCTGGGTTCACTGCGCATCCCTCAAGTTTCTACAAAAACATGAGCTCATCGCTAACTTATCACATATGCTACTAAAATCAAGCTATCTTTTTTTCAACTACCTCTTCCAGTAGATAATGAGTACCATGAAACTAAGAACCAAGGGCTTTCCTCTTTGTAGCTCATTTACCTATCACAGTGCCACTCCATAAATCTTTGAGTTGAAATGAAATTTTCATCTTAATCGTGGTTCTAAGAAATTCTTTCCATCCTTTTTTTTAGGAGGTGGTTTTCCCCCAAAGTCTTCTTAGTAGCTAGCACTATCCAGGTGCAGTAGGGAATGTTTCTTCTTGATCAAAGAAAAAAATATTCACAGCATTCCCCAAATTAAAGCAAAAGATAGATTTCAGATTACAGACCTCAGAAGAACGAGATGTGAAGAAAGACGGGTCTGACACTAATAACTACAAGCACTTGCTAAGCACAAAATTCCAGGTGTATCGGACACTATTAGACACTGGCAACAGAACTGTTGAATGAGTCATCTAAATGCTTTCACGCCTGTTCCCCAGACTTAACCCGCACTGCTCTGTGTCAAGGGCAACTGCTTTCCCAAACAACCTTGCCCTCTGGCAAAGATTTGCCCAATAAGGTTTAGCCAGTGGGGAGACACCGATGGGTTATCAGAAGGTGCAAGCGAAGCCAGAGTATTTCTCCTCCTCCCTTCCCACCTCCTGCGGCACCCCTGGCAGAAGCTTTCTCTCTTCCATCACTCCAGGTCCCTCCAGACAGTTCAGCCCTCTGAGGTCCCAGCTCCCCCTCCCATCATACACCCCCTGGCTATGGCTCTGGCTTTCCCTCCCCCCAGCTCTGTACTCTGGCAACACCAACCATTTCTCATCTTCTAGTTCTGTGGGAGGGAGGAAGGCTTCCTGCTGTTGTTCACTGTGGGTTGTCTAACAGTCCCATTTGCTCCTGAGCAATTCATCACCTGTGTAGCTAGTTCCTGGCTTTCTTTCCCTCCTCTGTGGAGAGACTTACTGCGGATACTATTTTTCTGGATGAATCCTGACTGACTCTGTTTTTAAATGTCATTAAGAAAGAATGTATGAAACAGCGTAACACTTCAGCATAGTAAAGCATAAAAACTTTCAATCTTGAAGAAAGCTCATTACCCAAAAACATTCTGAATACAGAGATAGTGAGAGAATACCACACAGTCTTAAAAGTACAAATAAAGACTCTAACATTTTATTCATATCAGTGTTCCTCTCTAGAATGAAGTCTTTACTCAGCTGCAATATTTACCTGAACTAAGTCAATCACTTATAATAAAAATGTCACTTTTTTAAAACTTATTTAGTAGGAAAAAAAAGAAAGGATTGCGGGATTTGGAGTCACTGTAGGCCAAGGCATTTGTTTGGAGTGAAAAAAAACGTTAAAGACCTCCTGTCAGTGACTTATTCACATCCACAAACTCAGTCCTTTTTTTACTCCATACAGTGTTTTAAGATCATAAGATTTCAAAGTTGGAAAGCATCACCTTAAATACAAGGAATAAAGGCACAATTTGTAAAACAGTTTGGTGTTAACAACTAATTATTACAGGACTTCGCACTCTCCTTTCATGTAATCATTATATGAAATTCCTTTAATGGAGTTAGTCTGATAAAATAATAATTCATTCACTACCCATAAAATATTTTAGAAAATGAAATACTTCTAGAACAGAGAGAATATTACTTGTTTTTATTTTGTAAATAAACAAGGTTTCCTAATCTCTGAATGTTTGTCCTTGATCGGAGAAAAATAATACTCCCAACATTCCCCAAGCTGAAGCAAAAGATATGAGTCCGTCCGATTACAAACTTCAGAGGAACGAGATGAGAGGAGGGGCCTGATGCTAATGACTACAAGCACTTGCTGAGCACAACATTCCCGGCATTTTATATAAAGCATCTGATTTTATTTAAAGCCCCATGAGGCAATTTCACGCGAGGAAATGGAAACCCAAAAAGGTCACAACATTTTTCTACGCCACCTAGCCAGCAAACAGTAGAAGTAAAATTTAAATTCGGTCTTGTCTGGCTCTATAGTGTAATTCTAGCAACTATTCTCTTTGCTTTCGCGAGAATAATATGCCATGAGGGCAGTTTCCAGCTAAAAATAAACCGGTAAATTATTTTTCAAGAAAAATCTAAAACAACATGACAGTCTCTAGCTAATATTCTAAATCATCTTCATTTAACACTATCAAACGTTCACATGTTAACATAAATAATTTAAACATAAAGAGACATAACTAGCATCTTCTGTGTCATATTCTGCAAATGAAGAGATCAGAAAGACCTACCTCAAAACATTCATAAGGAACGGCCAATTTCCCACCAACAAGAGGCCCTGAAGTGGGGTCAGCATCTCCACCTTTGTGCATGGCCTGTTCCCCATATGCCCACAGAACAGCCTTGTCACATCATCCTGGCCCACTCCACATCTCCTGGTGGTCTGATCAATGTTGAAAGGAAGGGTGAAATGCTGAGTTACTGATACTCCAAGCCCCTTTGTACAAATTCTGACCTCTGCTTTCTTGTGGGTAGGTGGCACAACACTCTTTACAAAAATGCCTCACTCTAGGGAGTACATTTCACATCACAGACCACACACACATACATGTTACAGAACTGACAAAACTCCCATGATAACCACACTAATACGCACTATGTACAATCCACTTGGTATTTTCAATTTTTTAAATACTGGTCACAGCCCACTGAACTTCACAAACCACGAACCTGCGATTAGAACCAACTAAGAAAGTGCTGAAATGACATGAATGCTTTTTCTTCCTCTTCCTCTTCATACATCAACATGGGAAGTTATGAAAAAAGAAGAGGAAGGGAAAAGAAAAGGTTCATCCACACATCGGGAGAGCAGTCTCTTGGCGCTGCTGGCTCTGAAGGTCAACCTCCCTGGAGCCAGCCACCAGGTCAGCAACACCCAGCACATGGCCATCCTCCCCCAGTCTATCTCCTCCCACTCTCTCCGTGGCCTTCAAAACAGTCTCTGAATGTGATGGCTCTTAAAGGGCATTGTCATGAATGTACTTGCTTTTTATTGATTTTACTGTGAAATGTGTATTACACAAAACTTACCATTTTAACCACAACTGTAGATTGCACAATTCAGTGGCATTAAGTAAATTTGTGATGTCATGCCATCATTACCACCATCCATGTGGTGAAGCTTTCGTCAGGCCAAACAGAAACTCTGTACCAATTAAACAAATCCCCCAAAACATTTATACTTGCTCCAGTCCCTGGTAACCTCTAAGTGACTTATTTTTTTCTTTTAAGTTGGAGTCTCAGTCTGTAGCCCAGGTTGGAGTGCAGTACTCATGGCCACCACAGCCTCATCCTGTTGGGCTCAGGCGATCCTTCCACCTCAGCCCTCCAAGCAGCTGGAACCACAGGCATGCACCACCACATCCAACAAATTTATTTATTTACTGTAGAGATGAGGTCTCGCCAGGTTGCCCAGACTAGTCTTGAAGTTCTGAGCTCAGGCAATCCTCTCACCTCTGCCTCCCAAAGTGCCAGGATTACAGGTGTGAGCCACCACACCCAGCCTGACCTTTTTTTAATAAAACCATTTTATAGCCAGGCTCAGTAGCTCAGTCTATAATCCCAGCACTCTGGGAGGCTGAGGCCAGTGGACTGCCTGAGCCCATGGGCTCAAGACCCACCCAGGCAACTTGGTGAGACCTCATCTCTACAATAAATCAAAAATTAGCTGGGCATGGCAGCGCATGCCTGTAGTTCCAGCTACTTGGATGGCTGAGGCTGAAGGATCGCCAGAGTCCAGCAGGTCGAGGCTGCAGTGGCCAGGAGCGTGCCACTGCACTCCAGTCTGGGCGACAGAGTGAGACTCCAACTCAAAAAAAAAAAAAAACATTTTATAAACATATACAAAAGAAGTGAAAATAGAATAGTGAGCCCCTACAGACATATGACTCAACAAATTATCAAATTTTGCTATACTAATTCATCTTTCCCAAACTATATTTAGAACACAGAATACTTCCCCCCATACTTAGAACACGTAAGAATTACATTCTTTCTTACACAACCACAATGTCATTATCACAATACCAACTATAAATCCTTGATATCATAAAATATTGACATCTTAAAAATATAATCAAGTAAATTATTTTAAAAATTTGCTTTCACCAAATTTTTCATAGATCCTTTCAGTACTGCAATGATTTCTAAATAATGTCTTAATGTAAACTGCTTTATAAAGAATAATAATAAAGACAAAAAACTATAATGTTTAAAATAAAAGATTTCCACTAACTCTTTACATTGGTAACCCAGATTATTAAACTACTGAGGAGAAACTACATTACCACGTTTTTCCACAAAAAATCTACAATGTTATTTAGTATGTCAAAAATGAAAGGTCTGGGGTAAGGTGCAGTGGCTCACAGCTGTAATCCCAGCACTTTGGCAGGCCAAAGTGGGAGGACTGCTTGACCCCAGGAGTTCAAGACCAGCCTAGGCAACATTGCAAGACCACATCTCTACAAAAAAAAGAAAAAAAGAAAAAATTAGCTGCACATGGTGGTACATGCCTGTAGTCCCAGCTACTAGGGAGGCTAAGGTAGGAGGACTCCTTCAGCACAGGAGTTTTGAGATTGTGGTAAGCCTTGATCATGCCACTGCACTCCAGCCTGGGTGATCCTGACTTTAAAAAAAAAAAAAAAAGAAGAACGGTTTCTCAGAGCACCACAAAAGTTAGCTAGTAAAACTTACGAGTTAGTATCTTTACTTATTTCATATAAGCAATCATGACGAATTAGGAAAACCTATTTGTCTAGCATTACATTTTTTTAACGGATTACTAGATAAATTTTTAAAACTAGATGTCTTTTGTTTAATCCACCAATTTTCTTCATAGTATTTTAGAATATGAAGATATTTGTCCATAAAAAAAAATTCCATAGGTTTTGCAAAAAGTCAAACTAGAGCACTGAAGATATACGACTAAACACTAAACAACAGTAACTGCTGTAACACCTGACTTTGATACACAAAAATTTGATATAATAAAATGAAAAAATATCATTTTCAAAATATAAAACATGAGAGGACACAAAAGACAAAACAAAGGCTCATTCCAATTTAACCTATAATTTTTTACATAGTGCAGTCAATAGTTAAAAAGAAATTACCAGTCTGTGGTATATAAACAACCAAAGCTCAAGATGGCAAACGCAAAGCCAAATGTAAACAGGAAAAAAATCTACATGGGTTTTGTACAGTGTCTTTTCTAATCCTATGTATTTTTACTAACGCAAAATATGTCAACCTAAAGAGTATGATCTTAACGTTCTCTAAAGTTTGGGATTACAAGGGATTACCTCCAAGATCAAAAGCAGCACGGCGTGAATACCAACACCACGTGATCCGGCTGCACAAAAATCTGCCGCCTGCTCAAGTTCTGCACCACATGAGCGTCGCAAGTAAACCAAGCAAATTAGAACACTTAAGATACCTAACAGGAAGCACTTGCGCATGTGTGTACTCAGATAAAGCCATGTCACCACTTTTACCCAAATCGCTTTCAAAACGTCTGACTGAAGATCCCGGAACTTCTTGAAAGGCCAGAAACGCCGGCTCGTTTTTCAGCGTCGCAGGAACCCGAGTAGACGCAAAAGCCACCGATACGGCACGTTCGCGTAACCAGCACCCTAGGGTGGGGCCACGCGCCAGGACAACGCCCCTGAGCCGCCAGCCACCGCTCTT
>NW_007248530.1:105976-120062 GCF_000164805.1 Carlito syrichta
CAGAAGGCGCGTCCGGGCCGGAAGCCGCTCCTCTCCGGGTCTCAGATGAGGACCACCAGGATGCCGACCTCTGATCCGCTGCGTTGGCAGGAGATGGCCTAAACGAATACCTTACGCTTCAGAAGTACATCGATAAAACAAACAAAAATGGCACCGGCCAACACAGTCTACATGGTTATCACTACTCAATTCGAGGAAATGCCTAGATGGGGAGTAAAACGTTAAAGACTAGAACATAATCCGGCCGGGCGCGGTGGCTCAAGCCTAGCCCCCAGCACTTTGGGAGGCCGAGGCGAGTGGACTGCCTGAGCCCACAGATTCGAGAACAGCCTGGGCAACATGGCGAGGCCTCGTCTCTGCAATAAAACCAAAAATGTAGCGCGCGCTGTAGTTCCAGCTACGTGGAAGGCTGAGGCGGAAGGATCGCCAGAGGCCAGTAGGCCGACGCTGGAGTGGCCCTGAGCGGGCCCCTGCGCTCCAGCCTAGACCACAGAGTAAGACTCTGACTCAAAAAAAAAAGAAAAGAAAAGAATCTGCAAGCTATACAAGTAATTCCACATCATTAACATTTCAGTTTCATGTGTCCACTGTAAATGACAAAAAGAAAACTCTTGATCTATGAAATATTTTATAGAAATTAGTATTCTCAATTTAAAGAGTAATTAGAGTTATCTGATGGATGATGGATGTGAGTCTAAATTACTGATGGCAATAAACTTAACTTCTGAAAACTAAAGTGTTAAGTACACACTTTGGACCATTTTCTGGAATGAATTCCTAAACACTTCAAGTTTACCATGAATTAACTGTCATCATGAACTTAACCTCAAAGATAGAAAAGTGTGTGTGTTTACGTATGTGTGTACGTGTCTGTGTATGTACTATGGCTGACAATCTTTTTAACTTTCTAAAGAAAGTCACTGATTTCGTCTTGCATTTCTCCTAAGTGCTATAATAAATGTGAAGCTGCCTGGCCTGTGAACATATTCAGCTAAAATTATGCAAAATCAACCATCAAATCAACAGGTAAAGCCACAATCTGACATTTTCTTGCCTTTAAAAAACAATTTATCATTACCATCAGTGACCTTGACTCTTCAATATTAAAAATATGATCACTTATTTTATTTCATTTGTATAACAAGTTCCAACTCCTTGCCAGAAGTAATTGCCTCTTGCATTCTTTTCGGTACCAGACATCCCTTATCCAAACTGCTTGGGATCAAAAGTGTTTCAGATTTTGTATTTTTTTCAAGTTTTGGGAAACTAGCATATGCATAATGAGGTATCTTGGCAGTAGCACCCAAAATCCCTTTCTGTTTCATATATACTACATGTTCATAGCCTGAAGGTAATTTTATACAATATTCTTAATAATTTTGTGCATAAAACAAAGTTTTGACTGCATTTTGGATTTTGGAGCATTTTAGATTTTGGCTTTTCAGATTAGAGAAGCTCAATCTGTAGTGACAATTTTTAGGTGACCATGTATGGGATCCCACTAAGAGTCACAGATTGTACTCAGTGTTTTTTTTTTATTTTTTTATTTTTGAGTTGGAGTCTCT
This sequence comes from Carlito syrichta, assembly GCF_000164805.1. NCBI lineage: Eukaryota > Metazoa > Chordata > Mammalia > Primates > Tarsiidae > Carlito > Carlito syrichta. The sequence goes on from NW_007248530.1 coordinate 107,542, forward strand.
CTGTCGCTCAGACTGGAGTGCAGTGGCCGCTCCCGGCCACCGCAGCCTCAACCTGCTGGGCTCCGGCGATCCTTCCGCCTCCGCCTTCCAAGTAGCTGGAACTGTAGGCGCGCGCCACCACGCCTGGTTAATTTTTTGATTTATTGTAGAGATGAGGTCTCGCCAAGTTGCCCAGGCGGGTCTCGAACCCGCGGGCTCAGGCAATCCACTCACCTCGGCCTCTCAAAGTGCTGGGATTACAGGCTGAGCCACCGAGCCCGGCCCTCAGTGTTTTTTACAAACGTAAATTTATTCCCATGATACCTTGCAAGGCAGTCTTGCTCGCTATTTTACAGATTAGAAAACTACATATCACAAAGGATAAGCCTCTTGACCAAGACTCATTACAAAGTGGTGGAGCAGCTTCCAATCCAGACCCACCTAACTTCAAGGTCTTTCTGTTCTTCCCATGCTTCTCGGCTCTCCTTGATGCAGCTGTTCATGGTTAAAAACACATCTCCCACAATTTTCTTTTCTCGGAAATTTGTCTTTGGGACTGGGGACAATGAGAGTAATTTCCAGGATTTATTTTTACAAACACCAGGACACAGTTTTCATCAAATTCTTCTGGGTTTGACATGTAATATTTCTAGTATCAATATTAAGACATTACTGGCCAGGCTCGGTGGCTCAGTCTGTCATCCCAGCACTTTGGGAAGTTGAGGCGAGTGGATTACCTGAGCCTGCGGGTTTGAGATCAGCCCCGGCAACTTGGAGAGATCTCGTCTCTACAATTAAAAAAAAAAAAGAATGACATTATTGATATAGCAAGACTTGAAGATATCCATTAGCTATCACAAAAAATTCCCTTCAATAACACGGAAGATTCTGAACAGAGAGCAAAGACCCAAAAGTCAGTAGAATGTGCTAGTGAAGGTAATGCCAAAAAGTATCCCTATTTGCTACATATAAGCACCATCTTCACAGAATAAAATAATTATGTGTAACTCAGAACTGCTTAGTTACCATTGGCTCTTAAACAACACTGTGCAGGTCCACTTATACATGGATTTTCTCAACAAATATATTGGGTTTTTTTTTGGAGATTTATGACAATTTGAAAAAACTCAGATGAACCACAAAACCTAGAAATATTTAAAAATTAAGAAAAAGTTAGGTATGTCATGAATGCCTGAAACAGATGTAGATCCTGGTCTATTTATGTGTTAATCAACTGTTTATGTTATTGGTACATTTGGAGGAGGCAAAAGTTATCCACAGGTTCCCAACTGCACGAGGAGTCGGTGCCCCAACTCCGCATTGTTCAAGGGTGAGCTACCCTAGAACCCTTCACTGTGATACCAGAACCAACCAGAAAATATATTTGTCTACATCTTTTCTCTACAACCAGAGAATATTTTCCAAGTCTGTCTAAAATGTCAATTTCATCCTCATAGTTGAAATGTATATTCATCAGGTACAGAATTTAACGTTGGCAAATTCTTTTCTAACACACTGAGATATCAATCCACTGTTGACTGGCTTCCACTTTTGCTCCTGAGCAGTCAGCTGTCAGTGTAACTGCCTCAGCTTCTTTGAATGTAATCTGTCTTTTGTTCTCTGGCATTTTCTTGGTTGCTGGTGTTCTCCACGTTACTAAGATGTGTCTACCTAACTTTAAGCTATTCTTGCAATTCACTAAGCTTCCTGAATTCATGTACTGGTACTTTTCATCAGCACTAAAGAATTCTCAACTATTATCTCTTCAAACATTGTCTCTTCCTTTTCCACGATTTTTCCCTTCTGTTTTGGAAAACAGATTAAATACATGGTAGACCCTCTGTGTAAGTGTGGGTGTGTGTTTGTGTATGTGTGTGTGTGTTTAGCCTCTTTTTTTGCCCATTTCCTTCTCTATGATATATTTTGGATAATTTCTTCTCTCATATATGCAGCTCATTAAGACTCTCTTTAGTTGTATCTATTCTAATCTGCTGTAACCACACTGAGTTTTTTCCACTATAATTATTACTGTTTTTCACTTCTAGAAGTTTTGTTCAAGTTGTTTTCAAATATGTTAATTTTCCTGTTTCCAGCAGACATTTTCCATTTTCTTTTTTCTTTTTTTTTTAATTGGAGGCTCACTGTGTCGCCCAGACGGCAGTGCAGTGGCCACTCCTGGCCACTGCAGCCTCGACCTGCTGGGCTCTGGCGATCCTTCCACCTCAGCCTTCCAAGTAGCCGGAATTACAGGCATGCGCTACCACACCCAGCTGATTTTTTGATTTATTGTAGAGAAGAGGTCCCGCTGCCCAGGCGGGTCTCGAACCCGTGGGCTCAGGCAATCCACTCACTTCAGCCACCCAAAGGCACGGGATTACAGGCTGAGCCACCGAGCCCGGCTTCCATTTTCTTTTTAAACAGAAGCAAAACAGTTCTTTTATAATCTGAGTCTGATATTTTCAATAGCTGAAGCATTTGAGAGTCTACTTCTGTCAATTGTTTCTGCTGCTTCTTACTCATGGTGCCTTGTTTCCTTGTGTGCTTGATTATATTGTATTATGAGCTAATTCTATAGAATATTATTTGCAGGAATTCCCTGAAAAATGTACAACAATTTAATTTTCTTTATTTCCTTCTGCCAGGCTCTAGAACCACTTTAATTCACACCTGCAGGGGTTTTTGTTTTTTGTTTTTTTGACCAGGTGAAGTAAATTTGAATTGCAATTCCTGGAGAGAGAAGGCCAGTGGTTATTACAACTTAGGAATGAACAGGTATTTTTTTTCAGGTCCAAGGCAACTTTTCTTGCAGACTCCTGTGGGCAAGAGCATGGAAGAGTCTTAATTTTGGTTCACCCATACTCTATAGGATTGGCTCTTTGGAGTCTGAGGGATTTCTTGTTTTTTGGTTTTTGGGTGATATGTCAATGTGGTTTTGATTTGCATTCCTCTGGCGTCTGAGTTTTCTAGGGAAAGAAGTTCCTATTAGGCTCCCCACCCTGGACCAACCTGGGCTTTAATTTCTATCTCCTTTGCCTTGTGAGGCCTTCAAAACCAAAATAAAAAGCTCCTCAGAATGTGGCAAATGTCCTCAGAAGAAAAGAAGTCTTAATATTATGTTTGCCTCTCTGAATTTCTGCTTTCATACAGATTTAGGCCTAGTAATTTCTTACTGTCATGTTAGCTCTTAACGAATGAACATTTTTAAGTATATTTATCTAGCATTTCTCGTTGTTTTCAGGAAATGATCATGTAAACTAGCTGACCATATTAGCCTATTTTCAACTCTAAAAAGTTTGATATATTTATATTTCAATCACTGAAAGTTTCAGATTGTGGGACTGTGTAACACTGACACAGCAAAGAACAATTTCTCTTTATTCAGCTTGATCCACCAGTACTGTCTGAAATATGATTCTGTCAAATCTAACAGATCAATCTTGCTACAAGACTATTAATAGATGGATAAGACCCTGAAAGTAATTCTTCAAATAGATATGTATAATTGTTGTGGAATTTACTGGTCTACTGGTTGTTTCTTCTACCAGTAATATGCAAAATGTACAAAATTTCTATATTTCAAACCACTGAAAGCTTAGCCAGAGTGGTGAAAAAGGACAAATAAAGGAAGACTAAATTCAGCCTTGTTTCTGACAAGAAACAGAATCCTAAGAAATAATAACAAAAGTAGAAGTCACAGAAAAGGGGAAGCAAGCCTAACATTTATTAAATTGTAGTCATCAACAAATCCTGATTAAATGAATGATTTTTCTAGGAAAATATGAATTACCAAAATTGATCCCAGGAATGAAAGAAAATTAACACATAAATAACCAAGGAAGAAGCTGAGAAAACAAACAAGTGCTACTCCACAAGAAGCACCAGATCTAGACAAGGGACAGGTAAGTTATTTCAGTCCTATGCTACGCACACTGTCCTGGAGCACAAAGAAAAAAAGTTTCCCTGTTATTCTGATGAAACCAATATAATACTGACACTAAATCTGACAAAGAGGAAACATAAATACAACTGCATGCCTGTTACACTTATGAATATGGCTGCAAACATCCAAAAGGAAGTATTAATGAGTAGAAATCCATACCTTTTTTTTTTTTTTTTGGAGTCAGGGCCTCATTCTGTCACCCAGACTGAAGTGCAGTGGCATAATCATGGCTCACGACAGCCTCAACCTCCTGGACTCAGGTGACCCTTCCACCTCAGTCTCCTGAGCAGCTAGAACAGCATGCACATCCCACCATATCTGGCTACTTTTTTTTTTTTTTTTTTGTAGAGACGAGATCTCATTGTGTGGCCAAGGCTGGTATCAAACTCCTAGACTCAAGCAATCCTCTCACCTCAGCCTCCCAAAGTGCTGGGATTACAGGTGAGAGCCACCACACTTGGCCAGAAATCCATACTATATTAGAAAAGCAATATACTATAAATGAGATTTTCTCTGAGAACATAAGAATAATTTAATAAAAGAAAAATCTATTAATATAACTCACCATATCGGCAGCACAGAGGGTAGAAAATATAATTATATCAAGAAAAACCAAAAAAGGCATTAGATAACAGTCAACATCCATTCCTACTAGAATATTATATATGCTTTTAAAAAGCACACACCCTAACCAAAGCCAGCAGTATTTAATGGATCAATTTTTAAAACATTATCATTAATGTCAGGCATAAGACAAGGGACCTAGTTGTCATAATTATTACTTAAATTTATTCTGGGAATGGAAGCCAAAGAAATTAGATAAGTAAACAAAATAAAAGGTATAAATATTAGAAAGGGAAGAGGTAATATTCACCAATGTTTGTATTTCCTACCTAGAGACTCAACTCAAAAATTATGAGAAAATCATGAAAATAAATGTGTAAGACCAGCCAAAAAAACTCACAAGGAGAATAAGGGAAATCCGGTCCTAACTAGATATTATAGTATACTAAGAGCTACAAGAAATTGCTACTGAAAGACAATTAGTGGAACAAAACCGAGATCCCAGAAGTAGATTGAAGAACATAGGGGCATTTAGAATTTAATAAAGGCGGTGCTTCAAATCTGTGGACAAAATGTAAGTTATTCAATAAATGATGCTGCAAAGGTCATTTGAAAAAGAATAAATTTGGGTCCTTACTTTGTACACAAAAAAAGTATTTCCAAATGGATCAAAAACTTATATGTAAAAATATGAAACCATAAAAATTTAGTATCAGTCAAGTACTAATAGTTGTATAATTTTGGAATAGGGAAAGTCTTTCCAACATTATCCAAAAACCATAAAGAAAAAGCGTAATATATGACACGACACAAAAATGTAATAGCACCTCATAAGAAAAAAGTATAGTCAAAATTAAAAGCCAATGTTGGAAATGATTTGCAATATATAATAGGCAAAAAATTAAAAGCTACAATATACAAAGAGCCTTTGAAAATGAGTAACAGGCCAGGCTCGGTGGTTCAGCCTGTAATCCCAGCACGTTGAAAGGCCAAGGCGAGTGGACTGCCTGAGCCTGCGGGTTTGAGACCCACCTGGGCAACTTGGCGAGACCTTGTCTCCACAATAAATCAAAAATTAGCTGGGTGTGGTAGTGCACGCCTGTAATCCTGGCGACTGGGAAGGCTGAGGTGGAAGGATGGCTGGAGTCCAGCAGGTCAAGGCTGTGGTGGCTGGGAGGGGCCACTTCACTCCAGCCTGGGCGACAGAGTGAGACTCCAACTCAAAAATAAACATAAAAATTAAAAATAAATAAATAAAATTTTTAAAAAAAAGAAAATGAGTAACAAAAAAGTAGAAACACTCCCAAAAATGAGTTTAAATGAGCATTAAAGAAAATTAAAAGCAATCTATCAATTGCCAATAGAGTAACCAAAAACAATTATTTGCAATACCTTCTGACAGCAAGATTATGAACAGATTAATTCTCATCTGCACTAAAAGCTGAGATATAAATTATCTTTCTTTAAAGCAGTTTGGCAGTAAATACCAAAATTTAAATTAGGTAAACCCTTTGATATAATAATTTTAACTCCAGAAATATGCTTAGGGTAATAACATCAGTGCATGAAAAATAATAAAAAACAAAATTTTTTAAGTGATTAAAATTAAAAGTTGTATGTTCAAATAAATTTTAAAAATTAAAAAATAAACAATAACAGAAAGAGAACATTAAGTAAAATTGTTTAAGAAGGATGGGGATAAAGGTCACTTTAAAAATTTTTTTTTTTTTTTTTGAGTCGGAGTCTCACTCTGTCGCCCAGACTGGAGTGCAGTGGCCGCTCCCGGCCACCGCAGCCTCGACCTGCTGGGCTCCAGCGATCCTTCCGCCTCAGCCTTTCACGGAGGTGGAACTACAGACGAGCGCTACCACGTCCGGCTAATTTTTTTTTATTTATTGTAGAGATGAGGTCTCGCCTGCCCAGGCGGGTCTCGAACCTGAGGGCTCAGGCAATCCACTCACCTCAGCCTCCCAAAGGCGCGGGATTACAGGCTGAGCCACCGAGCCCGGCTTAAAATTTTTACTTAATGCTGTACTTTGCTTTTTTTATTCATGATAATTGAGTCTTGGGCACAGAAACGTGTAGGCAGAAATTAATTTATTCAACAATTTTAATAGTTTTTGTTTTTTAGGTCTGTGTAGCAGATTAAATACAACTGCAAATTCTTTGTAACTTCCTCCATCAAGAAACAGAATTTAATTCTTCTCTCCATGAATCTGAGCTCTTTGTCTTCTTAACCAACAGCATACAGCAGGAGTAATGCTCTATCGGTTCTAAGAGCAGCCTCCTAGAATGCTTGTTCTTGTGGCTCCTCCTCCCAGAGTCATGGCCAGGCCACACGGAAAGGCCCCATGTAAGGCCTCTGGGAATCACCCTTGTTGAGATGCTGGACAGCAGCCAATATCAAGTGCCCCATATGACTGAGCCATCTTGAAAGTAGATACTTCTCCCAGGGGAAGGGGGTGGGGGGTGAGATTGGCAGTAGTGGGAAACTGCCAGTGGCAGAGGGGGCACATCTTATCAACAAGAGTACTTGCATAATGAACATCTGTATACCTAACCCTGAATTGTACCCCACATCTTCAAAATAAAAAAATTATAAAAAAGAAAGTAGATAGATACTTCAACCCCACTGAGCTGACACCAGGTGAAACAGAGACTAAAGTCCTACACAAATTATAACATCATGAGGAGATATGACTATTGTTTTAAGCTACTCAGTTTTGAAGTGGTTTATCACACAGCAGCTAATAACCATAGCAGCCTCTTATTTACTGCTACATTTTTAGCACTGGTATGGTATTCCTGTTATGGGACATCTACTTTTACAAGGCACAGCACCAGAAGTATAAAAGTAAACATGATATATGCGACCCGGCCTCACAGAGAAGTCAAAAGCCAGGGCACAGACTTGTGAGTAAAAAGGTAGTACTAATTCATCATGAGTAATCAGTAAATATTATAGTACAGGATATTTGGCCAAACAGAAAGAGCACAACACAGACTAGGTAGCGTAAAGAAGCTTCCCGGAACAGTAGCATTTAAGCCAAGGCCTCACAAGAGTCAGTAAGGTCAAGAAACAGGAAGAATACTCCAAGTCCAAAGCAAGCAAATCATATATAGGTCCAAAAACCAAAGAAAGTCAGTACTTGATAACAAACTCACACAGTGAAACGGAGGCAGAAGAGGGGATCACGAAATTGAAAATAGGCAATGGAGAGTACTAAAGGGTTTTAAGCCATCTAGTAAGAGATTCTGCAAAAGCTTAAAAAGATCACCCAGCTGCAGGGACACCAGGCAAGAGATGACGGAGACTGCACCAGAGCAGAAGTGGTGGGGAAGCAGAGACCACAGAATTAGGAGGCAGTGTGCACAGGGTTTGACGTCTGTGAAGGAGGTGAAAAGGAGTAAAATGTGTCTACCAGGCTTCAAGTTTGAACAACTAGAGAGACAGTGGATGGTGCCATCCACTGATATTAAAAAAGAAAAAAAACTTGGAAGAGGGAACAGGTTTCTTAAGAGAAGATGGGAAATTCAGTGGCAGATATACTGAATATGAGTTTCCTGTGCACCATGCAAAAGCTGAGTGGGCAACCAGATACACAGACCTAAGAGGATGGGAAGAAATCGGGGGTGGATAACTAAGAGAACAGAGTCTTCAGAAGTTTTTTTGCCCTCTGTGGCACCAACCCTCCCTATCTCCGTTTTATCCTCAACCACTCAGTTGCTTTCTAAAATCCTCTATTTCATTAATGCTTCCAGACATCAGTGGTTTCATGTTATGAGCTTATCAGCATTTTGCCACACCCATTGCAAGGTGGAACACAAGACTGCCACTGGCCAGGGCATTTTGAAGGTAGTTTTGCAAAAGGAAGGACGGATGTTAGGAGAACGGATTAGGTCACTTAACATACAGGAAAGCATCTGTAAGCCTGATCAAAGCAGAAAGGAGGTGGGGACCTATTTTCCGTAAGAAAGAAAACAAGGCATATCTGGAAAATAAAGAAGAAGACGGCAAATAACAAAGAGGGCGGCGCTGAAGAGTCCAGAAATAACCACGAAGCAGCAGGAGCGGGCGGGCACAGAGTTCACGTGCCAGGCACCCCACTCCTGCCTCTCCCTCCGGTCCCACCACCACGGCATCCAGGCCCACTCAGCACTCCCCAGCAACTCGCATGACGCTCAGCTTCGACAGTTACAAATATGACTTGGAGAACTTTGTAGTCCACAGCAAGGACACAGCTTGAAAACTACCCAGAAACACCTGATCAGAAGAAAAGCGGAAGACCTGACGCTGCAAACAGGCCCACAGGGGCTGTCCAGTGTGAGTGATGCAATCTGTCAGCTCTCTCTTGTAATTTCTGCCAAACCACACAGAAGAAATCCTCCAGCTCTAAGGAGATAGACATGTAAAACCTTGGAGCCAGACAACAATTATGAAGGAAGTTGCAGGCACTTCAACCTAACATACCAGAGAACTGTCTACGCTGCCAGGAATCTTCCAACATAAAAGTTGACTCACAAAGCTTCTGAACTAGAAGGATTCTCAGAGATGATTTGTGGAGTGTTTTTTCAGATATTTCAAAACCTTTCTGAGTCAGATATTTCAAAACCTTTCTGAGAGCTGAGTAGATAACATCACACAGGTACCATATCAAAACATTATATTTCAAGTCAATGAAATTAAGGACATCATTCCAGCACAACTTCCATAAGTGAAAATTAATCATGAAAAACGCTTACCCCAAAATAGCTGGCTCCAGATGGTATGACTATCTACCTAGAAAATCTAAGAGAATTAACTGAAAAGCCATTATAATAAGAGATTCAAAAAGTGACAGGTTACAAAATAAACATATTTAAAAAATCAACAGCTCTTTCATTTACCAGCAACAGTCAGGTCAAAAAAATATTTGTTTACATACTGTACATAAACTTTATATAAGCCCTTATAGACATTACAGAGAAAGGGGGGGGAATGCCTATCCACAGCAATTAAAAATAGAATACTGTGGGACAGAAAACTAAATGGTAAAGTTTCTGACATTCATGCAAAAGTAAGACCACTCACTCAGTAGTACTGAGTGAGGAAACTGACTACCTAAAACTTACAAGCAAGCTTTCGGGTCCTCCACCTCACACTGCACAACTAAACACGCTCCGGGATACATGCAAACACAAAAGTTGAAAATGAAAGCATGAAAACAGTTGAAAAATAAAATTAATCGCTATATAAAAATAAGGCAGGAAGCTGGGCTCAGTGGCTCAGCCTGTAATCCCGCGCTTTGGGAGGCTGAGGTGAGTGGACTGCCCCCGCCTGGGCAACTTGGCGAGATCTCATCTCTACAATAAATCAAAAATTACCCAGGCGTGGTTGCGCGCGCCTGTAGTTCCAGCTACTTGGAAGGCTGAGGCGGAAGGATCGCCGGAGCCCAGCAGGTCAAGGCTGCGGTGGCCGGGAGTGGCCACTGCACTCAAGTCTGGGCGACAGAGCGAGACTCCAACTCAAAAAATAAAAATAAAAAGGCAGGAAAAGTATATCTAGTCAAGATACCTAAAATAAGAACAAGACTTAACTACATAAAATGCAAAAACCCATCGCCAGGCACAGTGGCTCACACCTATAATGCCAGCACTTTGGGAGGCAAAGGTGAGAGGACTGCCTGAGCTCAGGGGTTCAAGAATAGCCTGGACAATTTGGCAAGACCTCATCTCTACAATAAATCAAAAAAAATTAGCTAGGCATGGTGACACACACCTGTGGATCCAGCTACATGGAAGGCTGAGGTGGAAGGATCACCTGAGCCTCGCAGGTCAAGGCTGCAGTGGCTATGAACGTGTCACTGCCCTCCAGCCTGGGCCACAGAGTGAGACTCCGACTCAAAAAAAAAAAAAAAAAAGGAAAAACTCGTAAAGAAGGCAAGAAAAAGTGCTTAAGAAGTTTGAGACCAGCCTGGGCAACAATGCGAGACCCTACCTCTATAGAACGTAAACATAGCTGGGGATGGTGGTACTCAACTATAATCCCAGCCACTTGGGAGGATGAAGCAGGAGAATCACTCCAGCCCAAGAGTTTGAGGCTGCAGTGAACCGTGATTGTACCACTGTACTCCCCCTGGGCGAGAGAACAAGACCCTGTTTAAAAAAAAAAAAAAAAGTGGCTGGGCTTGATGGCTCAGCCTGTAATACCAGCACTTTGGGAGGATGAGGCAAATGGATTGCCTGAGCCAGCGGGTTCAAGACCAGGCTGGGCAACTTACCGAGACCTCATCTCTACAATAAATTAAAAAAATTAGCCGGGCATGGTAGCACATACCTATAGTTCTGGCTACTTGGAAGGCTGAGCAGAAGGATTGCCAGAGCCCAGCAGGTTGACGCTGGGGTGGCCATGAGTGTGTCACTGCACTTCCAGCCTGAGCAACAGAGTGACACCAGCCAAAAAAAAAAAAAAAAAAAAAAAAGGCAAGAAATGGGAAGTATAAAGTCAATTAACCCTGCATAAAACTGTTAAGGTAAAAAAAAAATTGTAATACCTAATAACAGCAAGTAGAAGTCCTCTTGAACAGCTTTGTAGTAAAGGGTAAGCTAGTATCATCTTTCTGGCGGGGAATCTGGCCACCACATGTATCAGAGCTGCTAAGTGTAGGCAGATCTTCTGATTCAGTGATTCCACTCACAACAATTTTTTCTAAATAAATAATGCACAGGCACAAAAGGATATAAGCCATAAAAATGCTCAGTGTAGCTTTACTCGTCATGAAGACTGAAAGAGGTCTAGGTGTCTAAGAATAGAGAACTCTTTATTGGACGTTCATACAATGAAATAGTGTGCAGCCACTACAAGCTATGTGAAAAAGTAATGGCACAAGTAATATCATAAAACATTAACAGAAAAACAAATAAAGCAACAAAACAGTAATCCATCTCAGTTTTTTAAGGTCTATCTATGTATATCTAACACACACAAACAAGTACCACAGGATAAAGAGATGAAAATCAGCACCTGCCGTAACTGGAGAAATGAAGGTACCCGTCTGCTTCTCAAAATGAGCGTCCTGCCATAATATGACTAATGGTCCTCACGGAAGCAAAGGAAGCCTAGTTTAACGAAAATGGTAGACAAACAGGGAGACAGTGGCCCCACCTGTCCATCTTCTGTCACCTCCAGCTCTCCAGTCTAGCTTCCCCGGGACCCACCATCTCACCCCAGGATGGCAAGAGATGTCATGTTAAGAACCCCTCGTGGACATCTCCAGAGTCCAGCTGTAAAATCAGCATGCTTCCCACCTGCTGTGGGAAACGCTGAAGAAACTGATTCCGACTCCCACCTTGACCCCGGCCAGGATCTGCAGCCTGGGCTCCGTCCTCCTGCGGTGCTGCTGTCCCCACAACTCAGTCAGCAAGGGCACTGCTCCTCCCACCGCATCTGTCTCAAGGCGGCTCTATCCAAGTGGGGGCTTGCGGCCCACTCGTCTCATTATTCTGAAGATCCCCTCATCCGAGGCAGGGTCTAATCACTTGGTGACAAAAGTTTAATGACTCTAGGAGATAAAACACTCCTGCTTGAACGCTGGGAAAAACTGCCAAAAACACAGAAATTTCTGCTAGCCAGTGCGTGTTACCCAGCTTTCTTAACGTATCCTTGTAGTACAAAACTGACATCTGCTTTTAAACATCTCTCAAGGCAAAAGAGCCGAGGAGAATTTTAAGAAATTCCCAACAGTGCAGAAAATTATTCTTGATCACTCACTTTTATAAAGTTTCCACAATAGGCATTACTTTTTATAAAAGAAACAAAAAAGCCGGGCTTGGTGGCTCAGCCTGTAATCCCGCGCTTTGGGAGGCTGAGGTGAGTGGACTGCCTGAGCCCACGGGTTCGAGACCCACCTGGGCAACTTGGGGAGACCCCCATCTCTACAATAAATCAAAAAATCAGCGGGCGTGGTAGCACACACCTGTAGTTCCAGCTCCTTGGAAGGCGGAGGCAGAAGGATCGCCGGAGCCCAGCATGTCGAGGCTGCAGTGGCCGGAAGCGGCC
>NW_007248530.1:120163-125590 GCF_000164805.1 Carlito syrichta
CAAAAAAAAAAAAAAAAAAAAATTATATTCAGTCAATTCTAAAAGTCAATTATTCCACGTGGCCTTCATGATTGGCCAACAAGGTGAGTATTCTTGTCTTAACAAAATGTCTTAATAATTTGCAATCATCTATAATGCCTGTTTCAAACCTCTTAAGAGTATTATTTTGTTTCCAAAAAGTGACCCAGTAACCACCTTTTCTAGGCAACTGAGTTAAGACAAATGACAAATCTGCAAGTACTAAATATTTTCATAGTCGGTCACAGAAACTACATGCAGCAACGAACAACGAACAATGACTGAATGACATTATATATAGCTGTTTTTCATCCAAACTAATGGATATTTAATAAGCACCTACTTTGGAAGACTGAGGCAGAAGGACCACCTAAGCCCAGTAGGTTGAGGCTGTGGTGGCCGTAAGCGTGCCACTGCACTCCAGCCTGAGTGGCAGAGTGAAACTCCACTTCAAAAAAAAAAAAAAAAGCACCTACTGCATGCCAAGCCCTCTGCTCCAGTTCTGTCTAGTCAAGGAGTAGGCACTATGAATATAACCATATATAAAATTACAAAACATGCATACACACACACACCCTTATCTTCATTTCCAAAAATAAAAAAAACTCTAAAATCCAAAAACCATTTTCCAAGTTGTAAACAAAATCTGACCTGAACCAACGTGAGACCTTTTGTAGTCTCGTTATTCCATTTACTTTAAGTATGTACAATTTTGCTGGGAGAATCAATGTGTACAACCACAGAGTGACTGCTCCTACTCACAGGTGGTCCCACCATACACAGCACATGCACCTTCTTAATTTTCTACCTTCCAATAAATGTTTACTTCTTAGATACATATGCTACCATGGGTTTCCAAGGCTACAGACCAGGTCTGGAGGACGTCAAGAAAGATACATTATTTCAAAGAGCAACATGGTCAGCTGAGTAGTCAAAGGTACAGTTCAAGAAACCTTCAGAAAACAGGCACTCCAGTTCCAGGCTTCACAGTACTCCCTTTGAAAACTGTTAACCAATCCTTTCGCATCATCCCAAAGACATCTTTTTTCTACAGCCCTATTTCTTTGTTTTGAAAGATCTGACCTGTCAAATCTTTATGTTCATATTTAACTTTTCAAAGGGATAAAACCAGTGCTATACCAATTTTGCATTTTCATCCCAAAAGGACAAACTTTGTTTCCTTGGCCCATACAGCCTATCCCAATATACAATTTTCAAAAACACAGTCACTCTTGACTATATGCATATGACCAACTACACTGTAGATTATCCATAATAGAATACAATAGCTAACACATGATAGCATTATGGGTTTTTTGTTTGTTTGTTTGTTTTTTGTATTTTTTGAGTTGGAGTCTCACTCGGTTGCCCAGACTGGAGTGCAGTGGCCGCTCCCGGTCACCGCAGCCTCGACCTGCTGGGCTCCGGCGATCCTTACGCCTCAGCCTTCCCAGTAGCCGGAATTACAGGCATGCGCAACCAAGCCTGGCTGATTTTTTGATTTATTGTAGAGATAAGGTCTCATTGCCCAGGCGGGTCTCAAACCCACGGGCTCAGGCAATCCACTCACCTCAGCCTCCCAAAGGCACGGGATAAGAGACTGAGCCACCGAGTCCGGCCATTATGGGTTTTATACACAGACCTACACACTCATTTAATTCTCAAAACAACACTGTGAGATAGCTTCTATTATCATCCCCATTTTAAAGGTGAAAAAATGAGGCACTGTGAGACAAAACCAACCAGCAATCATTTTAACAGGTATCACAATAATACAGAATTTATTTAAACAATTAAAATTACTAACTTTTTTTTAGTTGTAGTCTCACTCCGTTGCCCAGGCTGTGGTGTACAGTGGCACACTCATGGCCAACATTGACCCGCTAAGCCCAGCGATCTTTCTGCCTCAGTCTTCCAAGTAGCCGGAACTACAGGCGTGCGCTTCCACGCCCAGTTAATTTTTCAATTTATTGTAGAGACAATAAACTTGGTCTCACCAAGTTGCCCTGGCTGGTCTCAAGCCCGTGGGCTCAGGCAATCCTCTTGCCTCTGGCCCCCAAAGTGCTGGGATTACTGGCTTGAGCCACCACACCTGGACATAATTACTATTAATAAGTGAAAATACCAACTAGAAGGCTTCCATCATTTGGACTACAGCACTGGGATTTGCTGTAAGTAATGGTTTGGCCATTTGGCTAATGGTTTGGCTGTTTGGCTGGAGGCAGGAGGCGGCCACAACCCCCAGAAAGCCCCAGGGAAGGGCTGTCAGAACACTGAAGGGCAGGCCGCAGGGCCTTATGGCCACCCTGGTACCCAGGGCCACCAGGGAGAGTGCGCTGGGCCTCTTCACACCTCTCCATGCCTGTCTGATGCTGCTGAGCCACTGCACAGGCATTACTTTAAATGTGTCGAACGCTCAGCATCTTCCTAAACGCATGGGGTGTTTCTGGGAAAGCACTGACAGTTGAGATGGCCGCAACCCTGAACTCCTTCCCAAACTTGCCATCATCTCAGGCCGGGGACTGATGCGCGCAGAAGCAGCCCGCAGGCCCTGGCAAGGCACTTAGAAGATCATCCTTTATTCTGAGGTTGTCCTTACTTTTTCAGTGTTAAAATAGGATAACGATGACTAATGCTTATTTTATTGTCCTTATGGGTCAAGTAAATAGGTGGTCACCCAGTGAATCCCTAAACCTGAGTATCAGGATAACAGCTATAGAACTAATCCACAAGCACACACGAGGGGACAAAATGAAGAAGTGAAACCTACAGAGTCAAAAGGAAGTCGACGCGGTTCCACACTCAGTGGCAGGAAGTCAGAAGAAGACTGACCGGCCCAGTCAGCAAGCACAAACAAAATAAAACCTTGCACATTTCAAGATCTTACTCAGAAAAGACTACAGGCACTGAGGCCTTTCATTTTAAAGTAGGATAAAATGGGAGAATAAATAAAAGACAACTAACTTGACTCTTAAAAGGAAAAGCAAAGCTCATAATCACCAACAGAACTAGGAAAAATAAAATGAAAGTAAAGCTAGGAAAAATAATGAGAGCATCATTAACTTACTTTCTAAATAGTAAATTAATGATACAAAGGCAACCTATAGAAGATGACAACAGCATGGACTCTGGAGTCGGTCAGCCAGAACCCCTGCTCTGTGCCAGCTGTGTAAACCTGGGCATGGGGTGCACCCTCTCTCTTCCTCAGTTTGACTAAAGGTTGTTGTGAGACTCAGTTAAGACATGCACAGCACTCAGAGCAGTGCTGGCACTTAGCACATCTAAATACTTGTCCTGAATATTATTTACTAACATGGAGAAACAAAGGGAAAGGCCGCAATGAAGACTGTAAAAATGGTCCTAAGAATAGGTGATGTTATGCTTCCATCAAGTTCTTTACAAGTTACCTTGAGCGCAGTGGCTCAAGCCTATCATCCCGACACTTTGGGAGGCTGAGGCGAGAGGACTGCCTGAGCCCATGGGCTGAAGACCAGCCTGGGCAACATAGTGAGACCTCGTCTCTACAATAAATGCAAAAAATTAGCCGGGTGTGGCAGTGCGCGCCTGTAGTTCTGGCTACTAGGAAGGCTGAGGCGGAAGGATTGCCTGAGCCCAGGAGGTCGAGGCTGCAGCAGCCAGGAGCGTACCACTGCACCCCAGCCTGGACAGAGTGAGATCCATCTCAAAAAAAAAAAAAGTTAGCTACGACCATTTCTGCCTTTCTAATAGGCACTTGCAGGTGACCTTCCAGTAAAATTTACATAGAAAAGATCACATATAAAGCTCTGAAGCCAGGTGGGACACATGCAGTTTTTGCCAAAGCACTTCCCATGCTCAAAGTCGTCCTGTGAGCATGAGCACACACAGTGGTTCCTCAATGAAAGGACTCCAGGACTCCCACCCCAGCAGCACATGCAGACACAGGACGCCCAGCCTGTAATGGGGAAGATGCAATCATGTGGGCCCTGCAGCCTCAGCCAGAAGCCTACCAGTGTCCCAGAAGCCCACGCAGACCAGGGGGTGCAGGATCACACTGCCCAGAGGCACAGTCCCTCTCTACCCCTCTGGGATCCAGGATGAGTATGCTCACTTGCACAAGGGCTCAGGCAAGCACCTCAGTCCCCTCTGGATCCAGGCTCAGCCAGCTCACTTGAACAGGAGTGGCCCAGGCAAGCCCCTCAGCCCTCTCCAGGATTGGCCCAGGCAAGCCCCTTAGCCCCTCTGGGATCCAGGCTCAGCCAGCTCACTTGAACAGGGATGGCCCAGGCAAGCCTCTCAGCCCCCTCTGGGATCCAGGCTCAGCCTGCCCACTCACACAGGGGCAACCCAGGCAAGCCCCTCAGCCCTCTTCGGGCTCCAGGCTCCTCCCAGACAAGTCCCTCAGCCCCCTTCAGGATCCAGGATCAGCCCAGGCAAGTCCTTCAGCCCTCTTCGGGATCCAGGCTCTTCCCAGGCAAGCCCCTCTGTCCCTCAGGGATCCAGGCTCAGCCAGCTCCTGCACACAGGCTCTTCCCAGGCAAGTCCTTCAGCCCCCTTCAGGATCCAGGATCGGCCCAGGCAAGTCCTTCAGCCCTCTCCGGGATACAGGCTCAGCCTGCCCACTCACACAGGTGTAGTCCAAGCAAAGCCACTCAGCCCCCTCGGGGATCCAGGCATGAGCAGTTCACTCATACAGGCTCTTCCCAGACAAGTCCCTCAGTTCCCTTCAGGATGCAGGCTCAGACCAAGCAAGCCCCTCAGCCTCCTCCGGGATCCAGGCTCAACCTGCTCATTCGCACAAGCATGGCCCAGGCAAGCCCCTCAGCCCACCAGTGTGTGCCCTGCCCCCAGCCCCCTCCACCACATGAAGTCGACAGGACCCAACAGGACCGTGTTCACCAGGGGCACCTCTTCGGCACACACGTCACCCACATCCCGGCGACCCGCGGCTGGCGGGCACTCCCGGAAAGGCGGGAGCCGGCTGGAGGGCTCAAGCTCCCGAAGCAGCCTCGGCCCGGCGAGGCGGCCTGACGACCACCCTGCCGGGAAGACAGGAGGGCCCGCAACTGGGGCTCAGTTCTCACAAGGCTGGGAAGGCAGGAAGGGCCGGCCGAGCCCGGCATGGGCGGAGGGCGCGTGTTCCAAGGCTCACTCGGCGGCAGCGCTACGCCCGCCCCCGGCAGCGTGCACGCCGGCTCAACGCCGGACACGGCGTGGTGGGGGCCGTGCTGCGACGCACAGAGGACAGGGCGGCCGGGGGGGGCGGCGACCCCTCTCCCGAGAGCCACCTTCAGGAACCCCGACGGCCTGAGACGCGCCGCCCAGACGGCGCTCCTGGAGCCGGGCCGGCCCGAGCCGCGCGCGGAGCCCGAGGCCGGAGGCCGGAGGCCGGAGGCCAGGGCTGGTCGCCGGCTTCCCACGCGGGAGCTC
>NW_007248530.1:126459-157335 GCF_000164805.1 Carlito syrichta
TGGGCTGCGAGCCGACCTGCTGGGCTCTTGAACCCGCCGGGAAGTGGGAGTCCTGGCGCCGCGCCGGTCCCGGGCTTCCTCCCCGGGTCGCCCGGGCGGAGTCTTCCGGGCGTGGCGTCTCCGTGGGGCCTGGCGAGCACGGCCAGGGCGCAGCGTCTGCACCCCTGCTCTGTCGGCCTCGGCTGGAGCCTGCCGTGAGCGTCCGCGGCCCGCGCACGCGGGAGGCCGGTGCTCGTCTCCCCGACAGGAGGGCCTTTGCGTGGCCGCGCTCCTCGTGGCAAACGCGTCGCCTGGCCAGGAGCGTTTGCGGTCTGAGGGGCCCTCTCAGCCTCCCGCGGGAGCGGTGCTGCCGAGTGCGGCTCGAGGACTGCGGGTCCGAGAAAGGTCGCGCAGCACACCTCGGCTGGCCTCGGAGGACGGCGCCCGCGGCAGGCCCGTGTTCGTGGACGCTGGCCCCACGCAGGCACCCCCTGCCCTTCTGTGGCCCTGCTCCCTGCTGCGGAGGCCGGAGCAGCGACTGCGTGCCTCCCGCCAGGCGTACCCAGGGCGAACGAATAGGGGTGGAATCCCGCCCGTGGGGCGCTCTGGCTAGCCCCGTCGTCGTCGCTGTTGGCAGGGCTGCCAAGGTCGTGGGCGACGCTGGTCGAGGGACGGGACCAGCACGACATCCCGGAAAACGCCGAGGCGAGTGTGAAGGAACGCACAGAATTAGCCAGGGCCTCCGAGACACGGGGCCGATCTCAGCCCTCGAGACTCCGTTCTCGCATGTTTGCAAAGCCCATGGGCTCTTTCCTGCATCTACCTCTGTCTACACCAACGGAGCGAACCCACCCGTCTTCGCTACCGCATGGGCCATGCCAGTTATTCAGTCCAAGGCTCAGACTCCAGTAGACAGTGAGTCATGCGTGGCTTTGTGTAGTCCTCTCCCCTGGAACCACCAGCTGCTTTAAATAATAGAATACAACAAAAATGACTCTGCCGTGTTCAGGCCTTAACAGGCTTCGCAGTGACAGCTTTGAGCTTCACCAGAGCTTATATTCACGGGAAACAGATGGTTACAAAATCCTCATCGTGTTCTGAAACGGTTTACCCCAAAGAACTACCCTTAAGTGAGACTCGCGGTCCACTCTTCTCCTAAGACTAGCAAATGACCTGTGACCAGGCCAAACAGAGACCTTCCCCCTTTTGCCCCAACTTCTTGGTGAGGTCGGACACCCTTCACCATCCTTTGTCTCATGAATGGTTAGCTGTAATGAGAGCTGTTTGTCCCCAGCCCAGAGGTAGAGTTTCTGGCCCCTAAGCTGAGATGAGCTGTTCCCCATGAGATGAGCTGCAGAACTGGTGGGGAAATAAAGGGAACAGTTGTTGGATCAAGCCACCAAGTTTTGTGGCAGTCTGGTAGGTATCGGTAAATAACTAGATTAGACCGTCATGTCCAGCTACCTGCTAGAGATGTGTCCCAGCGGTCCCACGGTACCTCTGTGGCAGTCTGCTCCCGCTGAGTTTTCCGAATTCCCTCCAGACCCAGCTCTTTTCCCGTGACCTTTACCCCCACTGACTATGCATTTAACCTGCCAGTTCCCCAAGAAAGCCTGAGCTTCCCTTGAGTCCTCTCCTCCTGCAGTGGTCAGTCACCAAGTGATGGGCCTTCTCTCCCAGCCTGTGTTTTTATCTCGGGTTCCTCCCTCTCCTGAACCACTGAGAATTCATCACCATCTTCTCCATTGCAAGGAAGAGCCACGTGGGTCCCCAGGTTGCTTTAGAGCTGGCGTCCAACCAGCGGCCCAGGGCAGCTAGTCATATGGCCCCACCAAGTCTTGTAACATCATGTGTTTTTTAGCGTTTATTTTCTTCATGACCCCATGTGTAGTTCCATTTTTGAAGTTCACCATCACGCCTTATTCATGACATCACTTTTTGGCAGCACATTTGTGAGCAGCTGTTTTCTTTCCTTTTCTTTTTTTGAGTAGGAGTCTCACTCTGTCACCCAGGCTGGAGTGCAATGGCATGCTCACGGCCACCAAAACCTTGACCTGCTGGGCTCAGGTGATCCTTCTGCCTGAGCCTTCCAAGTAGCTGGAATTACAGGCATATGCCACCACACTCAGCTAATTTTTTGATTTATTGTAGAGATGAGGTCTTGCCAAGTTGCCCAGACTTGTCTCGAACCCATAGGCTCAGGCAATTCTCTCACCTCGGCCTCCTAAAGTGCCGGAATTATAGACATGAGCCACTGCGCCCGGCCAGCTGTTTTCAATGAAGCACACGAAGAACAAAATTCAAACAAACATTTCTGACAAGCACCTTGAGAACTCACTAAGAACTGCAACCACTTCCATCGAACCAGACGTGGATAGATTGGTTTTACAAAAGCAAAGTCAAATTTCCCACTTGTTTTATATTGTTCTCATGTTTCTAAACTTTATATTAAAAAATAAAAGAAGTCTTATTATGTATATACCCTAACTATATTACATAATCTATGTGTAGCCCAAGACAATTTCTCTTTACTCGCTGTGGCTCAGGGAAGCCAAAAGGTAGGACAACCCTGCCTTAGAGGTTGACTGTCAGGCAAAAAGCCAGGAGATGTGGGAAAACAGCCCAGTTGTGTCACATCACCTGTGTCCTGATGGTTCTCAGGTGAGAGCCCCAGCTGGACTTACACAGAGCCATGGCCATGACCCCATTCTTCCTGCCACAACGGTAGTTCCAGGGCTCTAGCACCTCTCTGGCCTCTCGTGTTCTTGCTCCTAAAGATATAACCTGAGGGATCTGTCTCTCCTAGTCGACACAGAGCATCCTGACAAGGCAGAGAGTGGCCTGCAATCTCATCTGGGAACAAGAAACAAGAATAAAAAAGCTGATGATTAATAACTCCATAAAATATAAACATTGCAGAAATATTCATTTGAATTATGCTAGCTGTAATAGAATTCATGTGTTTAAGGTAGAAAAATTAAATTTGAACGAACATCAGCATCCTTAGAAAAATAACAAGTGTAACACTTGGTTTTGCAGCAACTTGTGTGCAGGCTTATTCTCTGCCTGGACAGTCTCTGTCTTGGGCCGTGGTAGAAGATGAAACCCAGAGAAGGCACATGTTCCTTGACAAAGGTGGGAGCTGGCAACTGCCCTTGCTGAGGACCAGCTCTGTCCCAGCCTCCGCCCACATGGACCACTCTGGCCAGGCCATCACCCCCATCCACCCTTCTGACTCTTTTCTCCCCTGCTCCATTCAACTCACCTGGGGAAACAGGCCATCCTCAGATCACCACGGTGGCCTAGACTGCATGCTGATAAGATGGGCATCCTCCAGCCTGGCATTGTCCCGTGGGCAGGGAAAGGGTGGTGGTTGCATGGGCTGTGCATGGCGTGAAGACGCGTCTCTTCCTTCACTGCCCTCACGTCACCCATGGAAATACCCAACTGTAATCTCATGCTGCAAGGAGTCGTCAGCCTTGTGTACACGAGCTGGGTGACTAACAGAAGAAATGTTGTGAACATATATCGTTTCGTCTGCCAAGCGCCTCTCCCGCCTTTGCCAAGTAGCCATGACCCTTCTTAAAGAAACTGACCCTCTCCTACTCCTCGTGATTGTTGGCAGATCGGGGTGTACCTTGCAAGTCAAGACACCTCCCGAGGAAAGCTGCCCTGAGTAGTTCTCTCTGCATAGAACAACTCAAACTCTGTTTGTACCATGGGCTAGATTTCATCAATGACCCCAGCCCCGGAGCCCTAGTAACGTCTCTTCATGTGCCTCATCAGCCCAGGGATAGTTCACATCTCTCCAATCTCTGGACAATCATCTCTCCATTGCTTGTTCGGCTCTCAGCTCTTCCATCACAATGTAACTCAGTTTCCCTGTTATAAATAATTGAAGTGGTTTCTATTCCCGTGGTTAGACCTCGACTGGTAAGATGGCCTACTCCACTGGGATGTTAAGGTTCCAGTCACACGCAGAGACTGGTTGCCTTTTTTTCTTTTTTCTTTTTTTTTGAGTTGGAGTCTCACTCTGTCACCCAGGCTGGAGTGCAGGGACATGCTCACAGCCACCTCAGCCTCGACCTGCTGGGTCCAGGTGATCCTTCTGCCTCAGCCTTCCAAGTAGCTGGAATTACAGGCACGTGCCACCATGCCCGTCTATTTTTAAAATTTTTTGTAGAGATGAGGTCTTGTCAAGTTGCCCGGGCTGGTCTGGAACCCGTGGGCTGAGGCAATCCCCTCGCCTCGGACTCCCAAAGTGCTGGGATTACAGGCTGAGCCACCAAGCCCAGCCCTGGTTGCCTTTTTTCTTGATTCTCAGCTAAGAAAGAGAAGCCAACTGGCCCTGTTTGTTTTATGTTGTTGATGGAGGATTAGGAGTAGGGAAAAAGGAGGGCGATTGAGGACTGATAGCTCTTATGATGAGCTAGATAGTAGCCCCCAAAGTATCTGCTACAGGAACACAGAATGGAGCGTGGGGTACATAAATGGCAATGATACCTCAAAAACTTTTAGTTGTGTTTATTGTTTTGTTTTGGTTTTGAATTGGAGTCTCACTTCGTTGCCCAGACTGGAGTGCAGTGGCCACTCCCAGCCACTGCAGCCTCGACCTGCTGGGCTCCGGCCATCCTTCCGCCTCAGCCTTCCAAGTAGCTGGAACTACAGGCGCGCGCTACCACATCCATCTAGTTTTTGATTTATTGTAGAGATGAGGTCTCGCCAAGTTGCCCAGGCGGGTCTCGAACCCGCGGGCTCAGGCACTTCACTCACCTCAGCCTCCCAAAGCACGGGATTACAGGCTGAGCCACCGAGCCTGGCAGTGTTTATTGTTAATCTCACAACATGTATTATAACCGTAGTCATCTTCACAGTCAAAACAATTCAAGCAATCTCTTATTTTCTTAACAAGAAAAGACTTTAGCTTGTTATCTCTACCTGGGGTTAGGGATGAAAAGTGCTTCAAAACCCAAAAGAACTGAATAATTTCAGTTTCTTGATATTACTCCTAACTGTGACCTGTAACTATAGTATGAGAATGGGAAAGGAAGTCAGAATGGAGTTGCATTTCCATTCAGGTCCTCAGAGAAGCAAACACCAAGATGGGCCTGGATGTGCAAAACCTTCCTTGAGAGAACACCAGTAAAGGATACAAGGAAAGCAGCAGCAGCTGGACCTGTGTGGGAGCCTTCAGACCACAGTGCAGGCCTGCTACCTGGGAAAGCTAAGGGAAGGACAGAGATTGGGTGGGAAGAGTCTTTGACCGTGGCACAATTCTAAGAAGGTTGGGAGTCCTTGGGCCACAGCTGCCCCTTAAATGAACCCTCCATCCCTTGAGAACTGGCCTTTTCTAGTACCTCGCTGTGCTCAGTCACTGACTGGGAACAGCCCAGGAGAGAAGTGTGACCTCGGATTTGGTGGTGGATGCCAGGACTGGGGTCATCACTTTTTTATTTTATTTTATTTTATTTTGAGTTGAGGTCTCACTCAGTCACCCAGGCTCACCGCGGCTCACCACAGCCGCCACCTCTTGGGCTCAGGTGATTCTTCTGCCTAATCTTTGATTTTTTTTTTTTTTTTTGTAGAGATGAGGTCTTGATATATTGCCCAGGCTGGTCTCAAAACCCTGGACTCAAGCAATCCTCCTGCCTCAGCCTCCCAAAGTTCTGGGATTATAAGCACGAGCCACCACACTTGATTGGCATATCTACAGAGGATGCTAAAAAAAAGTAAACACATCTTTTTAAAAAGGAAAAAAACCATATTAAAATTGCAATAATATAAACCAATAACAAAAGATGAATACAAGTCACGTCTGACTTCTGCAATTACAAGAGGTGCATATTGTTTTGGTAGACTTCTGTGGTGAGCATGTACACTGTTTCAACACTGAAAGGAGGTACCCATAGAAACCTAGAATAAACTTAGTTTAGTGTTGTCTTTTTGCCTCAGCATAACCATTTCTGCTTAGACTTTACTTCTGACACGCTTTGATCTAGCATAGGTTAGACATAGATAGATAAATTTCCAATGAGTAGGCTTTTCAAACAATGTGAGATTACATTTTACTGTAGAATGGAAGGCTTTCAAACGTGAGATTACATTTTACTGTAGGCCAAGTGGCAGCCTACCCCACCCCCTAGGCAAATCTCCATCAGATGCAAGACAAGGGCAGAGACATAGAAATGGTAATAGACCACCTATTTTGCTAAGGAGTCTGTGGATTGGAAACATCTGACAAGTCTTTAGCAGAAAAAACCCTAACCCATCTCCTCCCATCTAGCCCACCACCAAGGCAGCAATCATGTGACTAACCCACCCATCTGCCTGCTGTCCATCATCCAACCTTAGTACCTGAGCTTACCTGCCCCTTTGTAATGAGGTGGAACAGTCTGCCACCCAATCACCTTAATGGCCTTCCCCCATCCAAGGGAAAGGTTAACAGGACTCAACCAGGAGCAGCCATTTTTCCATTGCCTTACTAGACTCTGGTGTGGCCATGTGCTCTTTTAGCTATAGCTGTCCATGCTTCCTGGCTTTGGCTCCCTTCCCTGCCTTGGGGAGATGAATCTCCTCTCTCTCTCTCTCTCATTCTCTCTCCCTCTGGTTTACTTTTAAATAAACTGTATTTTCTAATCTAACTTCTGTGCAATTCTTTGCATCTTTCATGTAGCACCAGATCGCATATCAGACGCTCACACCCCCAGCGGGCCTGACCTAACATTCCGGAGGCCCCGCTGGGAGAGAGCCCTGAGAAACACCCTAGCAGAAGCAGCAGGACTTGTTACCATGTGAGGCCTCCTGGATCTTCCCTTGTGCACATCACACACAGGACCATACGTCTCAAACTCATCACGAATGTGTGCAATTATTAGGCATGTTGGAGGTTCTGTTGCATACTCACATCTCCATTGTCTTTGTACCTACACAACATTCTCGAATTTCAAATACCTCTTCAAAATGGTCTTGTGCTCCTCGAACAACTGTGCTTCCGCCATTTTCTTTGACTGTCCTGCCTGTCACGTGATGATGCTAGCATTCATTGGATTAACACCACCTTTTGAGTGAACATTGTACTATACATTGCTACCATAGTTCAATTCAACTTCAAAAGGTAGTACATAGATAAAATCTCTTACAATGTGTATATATATATTTTTGGCACCCCCAGTATGTGTGATAGACTGCTGGCCCTTCCTCCTTTCCAAATCTATTTTTCTCTTCTACTGGTATTGAATTTTAGCTGGACACATGGCCATCCATCTGGAGACGACATTTTCCACTGTCCCTTGTGGCTCAGTGTGGCTGTGTTAGCTTCGTTCCATCTATGGGGTCCAGGAGCAATGTCTACATTTTCCACATTGATTGCTTAAAGGAAAATTGCTTGCCCTACACTGCCTCTCCTCCTCTGTTCCTGCCACTGGGAGCAAAGACATGGTGGTGATCCAGGTTCCAATGAGCCTGGCCGAGCAACTAGAGGGAAGGACGCTAGACCCCTGGATGGCTTGGGAAGGAACTGCTCGCCCAACCCACCCTGCCTCACTGCACTTTTGAATGACAGAGAAATAAACCTCGTCCTTATTTAAGCCACCAAATTTCTTCAGGTTTGTTCTAAAGCTGCACACTCTGTACTCTACCTAACACGCTCTAAGAGGTAATATATTCTGTTAACTAAGTTGTTGTGTGGACAGTCTCATGAAAGACTATCTAGATCCATTTTAAAATCGTAAATTGATAAATTCATTTGTCCTTAAAGCAGATGACGTCAACATTTATGGATACCCAGGGAATAGCAAATGTCCTGATTCTGCAAGGCCTACCTTTGCACCACTATGCTTTCAATGATCACCAAGGCAACTGTACTCAAAGTGGCCCTTGAAGGTCACAGAGCAGCCAGAGACATTAGGAGGAGTGTAGACCAAGAGGTTAAGTGCATAGACTCATAGACTCAGGAGTAGAATTGCCTGAGTTCAAATCCTAGCTTCCCTTGCTTGTTAGTGATGTCACCTGAAACAAGTTACATTATTAAGTATCTTAGGTTAGTTCACCTCTGTGGCTTCAGTTCCATCTGTAAGATGGGGATAATGATAGTCTCTAATTTATTTGGTGGTTGTAAACATTAAATGAGATAATCTCCTGTAAGTCATTTGGCACATATTAACCATCCCATTAAAAAATACATATCATTATCATCTTAGTCTTGATCTGAAAAAGCAGTCTATAGGAAGAACAACTTATTCTAGATATAGCAATGATTGAAATTCAATGTCTGCACCTACAAAATAGCAAATTCTGGACTTTATTCGGATGTAAAAAAGATAAAGCTATTTTTGCTGCACTGCCCAAACATCTATGATATGCCTACAAATACGCCTAAATAGCCCAACAATAAAAGCCTCAATATTTGTTCTGAGAGCATCATACCTCAAACATTATCCTACAAGGAGGAAGAACTTTTAGGAGGGAGATTATCAGTGCTGATTTTCAACAGCTTTCTGGAAGGACAATGGAGTCATGATCACAATTAATTGTGTAAAGTCATTTCCTGGAAGATTTTGTTGTCTGTGATAGATTAGTGCAAAAGTAATTTTGGATTCGGACCATGATTTTTAAATCATTATAACTAGACTCAAACACATCTTTATTAATCAAAATAGGAACTATTACAATCAACACATTTTTGCCAGTGAGAAATAAATTTGTTTATTCCTGTAGCATAAAAGTCCATGCTTAGGAATTCATGCTTTGGAACTCTTGGAAAGCATTTTCTGCATCCTGCTAGTTGTGGAAGCATTTTCCCTGCAAAAAGTTGTCAAGATGCTTGAAGAGGTGGTAGTCGGTTGGCAAGAGGTCAGGTGAATATGGAGAATGAGGCAAAACTTCGTAGCCCAACTTGTTCAACTCTTGAAGTGTTGGTTGTGCAACATGCCATCGGGCATTGTTGTGGAGAAGAATTGGGCCTTTTCTGTTGACCAGTGCCAGCTGCAGGTGTTGCAGTTTTCGGTGCAACTCATCAACGTGCTGGGCTTACTTCTCAGATGTAGTGGTTTCACCAGGATTCTGAAAGTGGTCGCGGGTCAGACTGGCAGAACCATCAAATAGTGACCGTGACGTTTTTTTGGTGCAAGTTTGACTTTGAGCAGTGCTTTGGAACTTCTTCTTAGTCCAGCTGCTGATCTGGTTGTGACTGTTTGTCATACACAATTCACTTTTCATTGCATGTCACAGTTCAATCAAGAAATGGTTCGTTTTTGTTGCATAGAGTAAGAGATACTTTGAAACGACAATATTTTTGATATTTTTGATTTTTGGTCAGCTCATGAGGCACCCTCTTATCGAGCTTTTTCACTTTTCCAATTTGCTTCAAATGCTGAGCAACTGGAGAACAGTCAGTGTTGACTTTTGGCAACTTCTCATAGTTGTAAGAGGATCAGCTTTGATGACTGCTCTCAGTTGATTGTTGTCAATTTTTGATGGCCGGCCAATACGCTCCACATCTCCAAGGCTCTCATCTCCTTTCAAAACTTCTTGAACCACCACTGCACTGTACGGTCATTGATACTTGAAGCCAAATGCGTTGTTGAGTTTGCGAGTTGTCTTAATGACCCATTTTGCTTTACCACCCATTTTGAACTTGAATAAGAAAATTGCTTGAGTTTGATTTTTGTCTAACACCATTCCGTAGTCTAAAATAAAATAAAATGAATAGCAAGTAATAAGTCATTAGCAAAAAAAGCAAGAAATGTGCATTAAAATGATGTATAGCATGGCCACATTTATTTAAGAATGTTTCCAATATCAAACATCAACAATGCAAAAACCGCAATTTCTTTTGCACCAATCTAAATACTTATTTCCATTGGATTACTTATTCTTGGCCAGCTATGAACATGTGGTTCCTTAATAAACATTTTTCAACAGTGAGTTTACAGTGTCTCTTATGCCATATGAGGCCTCTACGTTTTTTCCAGGTACAGGCTTAAAATGTATGACAAAAAAAAGCATAAATAAGCAGCACAACTTATACTATTGAGTTCATATCCCTGCTAGAGTGTCTGTTTCAATATGCCATGGGCAGCCACTTGAATGTCTGATGCTCCCAAGACCATGAGCTCCCCAAGGGCAAGCAGTATGTTGTATTTCTCTCGGAACCCTCTGCATTTTAAGACGTGGTAAGTTTGGTAGGCAGTCAATAAATGTTTGAAATTAATAAAGTAAATATGCATCACATTATGGAAATCATCAACTTGCCATGTAATTGAACATCATATTATTAACCCATTTTAACGTAATAAATTACCACAAACTTAGCTGCTCAAAATAACATACATTTATGAACTCGCAATTTCTGCAGGTCAAGAGTCTACACAGGGTTTTTCAGTGCTGATTTTCAATAACTTTCTGGAAGGACAGAAATGTTCTTTGCTTCATGATCTATCTGCATGCTTCCGGTCAAGTTCTTAGCTGCGGCTGCAGTCAACCTCAAGTCTTCACTGGGAATAAGGTCTGCTTCCGGGCTCACATTGTTGCTGGTGGAATTCAGCTCCTCACCATGTGTGGCACAGGGCTGTCAGATGGAGGCCTCACCACATAGCAGCTTGCTTCATCAAAACCAGCGAGAGAGAGAGAGAGAGAGAGAGAGAGAGAGAGAGAGAGAGAGAGAGAGAGAGAGAGAGTTTCCTCATGAGACAGATGTTACATCTTACAAAATGTAAGCATGAAACTGACATCCCATTCACCATTGCAATGTACCGTTTGTTAGAAGCAAGTTACAGGTCCCTTCCACACTTAAAGGGAAGTATTACATGGGGCATGTGTACCAGGAGGCAGAAATAATTGAAGGCTATCCTAGAGTCTGTCTGACACAGACATGAGTACATATAGATAAAATGTGAGTATGCTGTTCACCCAAATGAAGAAACTTGGTTAGGGTCACGTGCTAATTTGTGAGGATGACTGGATGCTTGCTTAAACATGCTAAGGCTTCAAAACATGATATAAGATAAAATGATTCCATCACCAACGTCCTTACAATTTGAGTGAATACATCCAAAACACCAACAAAAATAGTTGAACCCCTAAATCACCAGGCAGTTTTGTTTGGCTGAATGCCCATCTTGGAAGCCTCTAAAAAGGTGACTTTTTTAGAAGGGCAACCCCTTCGGGTCCCTTCCCACTATGGGGAGCATTCCTGTCCTCTCAATCCTGCTTTCTAAAAAACAAAAAAAGTGACTGAAATATGAATGTTGAAGGTATGTAATATCTCTCTGCTAACTGGAGAATTTACAACAAAATGACTCCATTGGCCCTTGGCAGGTTCTACTTGATTCCATCCATCTGAATGCCAACCACCAGCACTAAGAATACACACAGGAAGAGGAATGCATGAGAACCAGCAAAGGGAGAGCGTAATGAGCCATTGTTACATCAGTGCTACATAGCAAACAACCCCAATATCTCAATGACTTGCAGAAACAAGCAATTATCTTTTTCGCTCAAGGATTACAGGCCAGTTGTGTTTCGCATGATCTCACTTGGGGTTGGCTGGGCCAGAGTGGGCTAGGCTGGATTCCTGGTCTGTTCTACATGTAGACCAGCAGCTACACAGGGCAGTTTCATGTTCCGCCCACGGCATAGGAGAGACGTGCAAAGGAACAAGTGGAGATGTTCTAGGTCTCTTCAGGCTTGGGAGAAGGAACACACTGTCACTCCTGCCCACATTCGGGCAGCGTAAGCAAGTCACTTGGCCGAGCCTGATATCAATATAACGCGGAAACATTCTGCTCGTTTCAGGGGGAAGCAATGCGAAGTCCTACGGCAGAAGACGTGGCAAGTCATTCCAATACAGGAAGGGACTGAAGAATGTGGAATCGTGAACAAGGTCAAGCCGGCAATGGGAGCGACTGTGCTGGGTGGGACTCCACAGTGAAGTCCCTGACGGCTGCTTTGAAAGAACAAGCCCCAACCTGTGTGCCCAGCAGCTCAGGCCATGTCTGGTCCCGCACTGTGCTACCTTGATAGCAATCCTCTATAAAATATGAAATCTACTTTATAATAATACAATAAAGGTAAATAATTTACAAGCACCAGGGCTTTGAATGTTATGGTTCCCATGGCAAATATAATGTAACCTTTTGGGCCCATAGACTGCAAAGACAGAGGAAGTCCTAACTGCAAACAGTAATGGGAAATCATGCATATTCAGGGATGAGCAAAAGAATTATGAGTTCAGTTAGAAAAAATTACTTTGGAAATTTTATCTTGTGGACGAAGCCTCAAGTAATATACATGATACAACTGAATGTTTAATGGGTGATTGGATAAAGTAATTTTCTTTCATTTAAAGGCTGCAATGAGGGCCATTGCTTTACTAGATTCTGGTGTGACCATGTGATCTTTGAGCTGTGGCTGCCACCATGTTTCCTAAGCTCCGGCCCCCTCTCCTACCTTGGAGAAGTGAATCTCTCTCTCTCTCTTTCATCCTATCTAGTTTACTTTCTAAATAAACTATATTTTCTAACCTAAAAATAATAATAATAATAATAAAGACTGCAGTGCTGTAATCCAAAATTTAAAAGCCACATTTACTAATTTTCTCTCTTTTTTTTTTGAGTTGGAGTCTCACTCTGTTGCCCAGGCTATAGGGCAGTGGTATGCTCACAGCCACCTCAGCATCCACCTGCTGGGCTCCGGCGATCCTTCCACTTTGGCCTTCCAAGTAGCCGGAACTACAGTTGCGCATTACCATGCCCAACTAATTTTGTTTTATTTATTATAGAGACGAGGTCTCCCCAAGTTGCCCGGGCTGGTCTCGAACCTGCAGGCTCAGGCAGTTTGCTCGCCTTGGCCTCCCAAAGTGCTGGGATGACAGGCTGAGCCACTGAACCTCGGCCTACTTATTTTCTTAGATACAAGATGAACAATGGTAATATTTTATTCTTGTGTTTTGTTTCAGATTTCGATAGCTGTCATCAACTGACAGTTCTTTGTTGGGAACTGTTTCCTCATGAAATAGTTTGCCTCGTAAGCCTGACAAACTGACATTTTTCCTGCTTACTTTTTGACTCATCAAACCCTCCAATGATCATCTGCTTTCCACTTAATAACTGTTTACCTACTCAATTAAAGTGGATTACTATAGAAGAATTTGCAACTTGCCAATCAACATGGCTATTTGAGGATATTAGTTATTAGGCGATATTTAATTTATTCATTACATTTTAAATTTAATTTAATTTATACATCAAAACACAAGAAGTTGAAACACTATGCTGTCAAAAACACATAAAGAACATAATGCTATTCTTTCAAATATAATGCTATTCCTTCCAAAGTCTGTGGTGTCATAATAAGTGTCACATATGTAGCCAATTCCCCCTGATATCCAATTATCAATTCATTTATGTATGCCTTAAGACACGAACAGATGCATTTCTGAAAAACTAGAGTAGAGTTCAATTCCTTATATCAGACTATTCTCTCATTTAACTTTCATATCTTATGTTAAAATATTGAAGGTATATTCCTAGGACAAAAGCCTGTAAAAGCATGTCAAAATGCCAGAAAGAGCCTGGCGCCGTGGTCTACATCTGTCATTCCACCACTTTGAGAGGCCGAGGCAAGTGGATTGCCTGAGTCCAGGGGTTTGAGACCAGCCTAGACAACTTGGCGAGACCTCGTCTCTATAGTAAATCAAAAAATTAGCCTGGTGTGGTGGCCCACACCTGTGGTTCCAGCTACTTGGAAGACTGAGGCAGAAGGATTGCCTGAGCCCAGCAGGTTGGGGCTACAGTGGCCATGAGCGTGCCACTGCCCTCCTGCCTGGGCAACAGAGTGAGACTTTCACTCAAAAATAAGAATAAAAAGAAAAATAAAGCCACAAAGAAAAGGAGAGAAACTGGCATGTGGCACTTGGACTGAAGATAAGAGAGGACAAGTTGTCAAAATCCAGGTGGAATTTCAACTAGCTGTTTTATTGATGGTGATGAACTCAAAACTCAGGTTTAAATGTCCACGGGTTTTTAGCTCTGAAACTGTACATGACAGAGGATGTCAACAACCCCAGGGGGAAAAAGTGTGACACGCCCTCATTGTCTGCACTTAACTCCAATGACAGGTACTTTACTGACCATAAACAAACCTCAGCTGAGCCAGGAAGGACCACAGTTCCCTCCCTCACCTTCCCTTCCCCGTCAGACCTCATTGGCTTCACTCTCTCCAGCATGCAGAAGCGGCTCCCAGCAGGCGACCCAGTAGAAGGAGGAGGAAGAGAACAAGGACAAGTTAAACCTTGAGACTTAGTTACCTAATGAAAAGCACTATAAATAGGACAGCAACAGAAAGGCAGTGAGGAAGACTGCCTGCTGGCAGATTTTGCTCATATGCTATACTCTTCAAAAAAGAATTGCAAACTGCTTAGTCAGAGAAACCAACGTTGAGAGTACCAGAAAAATGCAGCATCAGACCAGCAGAGATTAGTGTCTCAGACCAACATCCTCAATGTGGGCACAACTGGTTTTGGAGGGGAGGGGGGACAGTTGGCTTCACTGTCCCTGGGGCACTCGATTCGGGTGTCCCTGAGTTAATGATGTGTTATAAGTCACCCCAAACGTGGTGACATGGAACAATCATCAACTTGTTATGTCCATAGCTTCTGTGGGTTATGGACTAGACAGGATAAGTTAAGGATGACTTGTCTCTTCTTCACCCCGTCTGGGCCTCAGCTGAGAACACGCAAAGACTGCGGGAGTCAACTGTTGGAGCCGGAACCAGTTAAAGCAGCGGTTCCCAACCTTACTGCATCAGAGACCAGTTTCTGAAAGACAATTTTCCCACGGACAGGGAGTGGGAAGGATGGCTTCGGGATGATTCAAGCACATTACACTTATTTTCCACTTTATTTCTATTATTATTACATTGTCATAGACAATGAAATAATTATACAACTCACCAGAGTGCAGAATCAGCGGGAGCCCTGAGCTTGTCTTCCTGCAACTAGAACCGTCCCATATGGGGGTGATGGAGACGGTGCTGGCATTCCCCACTCAGCTCTACCTTGGGTCATCAGGCATTAGATTATCATGAGGAGTGCACAACCTAGATCCCTCGTATGTGCAGCTCACAGTAGGGTTCATGATCCTATGAGGATCTAACGCCATCGCAGATCTGACAAGAGGTAGAGCTTAGGCAGTAAAGTGACGCGTACCAATTTGTGGCCCGGGGGGTTGAGGACCCCTGATCTAAATGCTCCTTCTGTCACATATCTGGCATACTGGCTGGAAAGACTCAGAGACTGCCCATCAGGTCACCTCCATGGGGCCTCTTCCTGTGACTTCATCACAGCATGGTGGCCTTGGGGCAATTCGACTTACACAGGGCAGCCCCCTGACATGAGTAGGAGTGTTCTGGGAAAAGTGGAAACACCATGGTCTTTTCTGGCCTTACTTGGGAAATCACACAGTGTTGTTTCAGCCGCATTTCATTGATTACAAGTGTGTTCAAGCACACTCTGATGTGAGATTTCGCCAGACCCACTTTTCGATGGGAATATTGTGTCATCTTTAAAAATTGAAATCTGGCCGGGCTCGGTGGCTCAGCCTGTAATCCCGCACCTTTGGGAGGCCGAGGTGAGTGAATTGCCTGAGCCCGCTGGTTCGAGACCCGCCTGGGCGACTTGGCGAGACCTCCCCTCTACAATAAATCAAAAAAATTTGCCGGGCGTGGTAGTGTGTGCCTGTAGTTCCAGCTACTTGGAAGACTGAGGTGAAAGGATTGCCAGAGCCCAGCAGGTCGAGGCTGCGGTGGCCAGGAGCGGCCACTGCGCTCCAGTCTGGGCGACTGAGTAAGACTCCAACTCAAAAAAAATAAAATAAAATAAAATAAAAATAAAAATTGAAATCTGCCATAATCTGTCACTGACACAATCTGCATTCATTTCCCGTGGTTGCCAGAACAATTATTTGTGTTAGTGGAGGTCTCACGTTGTCACCCAGGCTGGAATGCAGTGGCACAATCACAGCTCACTGCAGCTTTGGCCTCCTAAGCTCGGGCAGTCCTTCTGCCTCAACCTCCTGAGTAGCTGGGACTATGGGTTCGTGCAACCATGCCCAGCTAATTTTTTGATATTCTGTAGAGACGGACTCTCACTATGTTGCCCAGGCTGGTCTTGAACTCCTGGGCTCAAGCAATCCTCCTGCCTCGGCCTGACCTCCCAAAGTGCTGGGATTATAGATGTGAGCCCCCAAGCCCAGCCTGCCATAACAAACTGCCTCAAATTTAATCACTTACACAATATAACTTATTATCTTCTCATTATGTAGATCAAAGTTTGGCACAGATTTCACCAGACTAAAATCAGCGCGTGGATAGGCGGTGTTCCTTTCTGGAGATTCTGTTTCCTGCTCATTTGGGTTGTTGGCAGAATGCAGTCCTCTGCTCTCGTGGAACCCAGGTCTTCATTTCTTGCTGCCTGTTAGGTGGAAACAGTTTCCATTTTGTAGAGGCCACCCACATTCCTTGGCTTGTGGTCACCTTCCTACCCCTTCAAAGTCACCAGCAGTTTGAGTCCTTCTCATGTAACATCCCTCTGACTCTTCTGGGATCACATCTCTCTTTGACCCCAGTTACAAGATTCTCTGCTTTTAAAGATTTGTGATTAGTTCAGGCCCACCTGGATAATTCTGGATAAGTTCTCCATCTCAGGGTTCATAACCTTAATCCCACGGTAGAGTTTCCTCTGTATTGAAGATAACATATTCGCAAGTCCTGAGGATTTGAGTGTGGTCGTCTCTGTGAGGATAGGAAGGGCCTTATTCTGCCTGCCTGTTTCCCGTACAACCTAAGCAACCTACCCATATTTTGGAATTTCTCCTTTTGGGGATGGTACCTTCCCTGGTTAATATGTACTGTACTAGGGACTCCGAACACCAACTAGACCTTCAGGTTTAGGTCTGAGAATAGTCAAGGACTCTTAATTCACTCTGTATACTGGCAAACACTGGGCTCAAACAATAGTGCTCTCCGTATTCCAAAATGAATAGGCAAAAAACAATTCAACTTAGGGGTCTATGAAAAAAATACTATAGCATATGGGAACAGAAAAACCACTGTTTAATATTCAAAGGAAGACTATGGCTCTGGAAAAGGTTGTCTCTAAAAAAAAAACACATTAAAATGTACAGTATATCTGCTTGAAATCCTCAAAATATGCCCAAGGACATGGCTTCTTTGCGAAGAGAACAGAAATGACAAGACTGACGCAAAGATAGCTGTGAAAAGTAACTGATTACAATGAGAAAGAAAAATAAGAAAACCCAGAACACAAAAGTCAAATTAAAATCTGCATAGAAAGGAGTAGAGGGAAACTGATACTGCAGAATAGTAAACCAATCACGTGAGGAACAAGCCGAGAAACCTGCTAGAATGCATTGTAATGACTTCAGGATTTTTGATTGCAGGTAGTGGGGACTCTACAGCGTCTAGCCAGTGAATACTCCTTTGGGTTAAGACTGTACAAGTGGGATATGCCCCTTTCACCAAAACAGTTGCGATAGTTTGAATAACATAATGATTAAGGCAGATTTAACTTCAGAAATATAACATCAGAATTTGTGCATCACAAATAGAAGTTGTGCCTTTTCACGTGCCCATGGAATAACATTCCATCAAACTGTTTATTTTTCCTTCTTATAAGAGGCAGATGGGATTAATGGACTTTGATGATTGTCATTTGAGCTTTACATACCTGTTTGTACATTTTTGTGTCAATGTATTGTACTTTAGTACCAGAAAAAAAGGAAAACAGCCAGAGAAATTGGAACAAGACAGAAGGATGGAATTGATAAGGAATAAAACAGAGATTAGTAAACCAATAAAAGAATCAATAAACTTATGAGGTAAAAAAAGAGATAAAATATAAAGAAAAATTAGTTTTGATAAAAAGTTGATATAAGAGCAAATTAGATGGAATTGTTTTTCATGTGTGGAAAATAATCCAAATAATCCAAATAAAACTGACTAATTTCATAACTAATTTTATAATTTTATAAAAGTCTTTTAATATTAGGAAATCATATACACATAATATCATTAGAGCAGATCAAAAAATTCATCTTCTCAGGACAGGCTGAAAAAACTCATTCACTAAAGTGAATATTTATTATTGATAGAAATTCTTAGTAAAACAAAAATAAGTTTATATTTCCTTAATAATGATCTTAAACAATATCCTAAAGCATTCTTCATAATTAAATACTACAGTGTTGTTTCACAAAACGTCACTGAACATTTATTCCTCTTGGGGGAAATTGTTTAGAAATGACAGCGGTCAGTGCAAAGTGTGGATGAGCTGGGGAGACCAACTTGGGTTGTCATCTTACCAGTCGCCAACCTGCTTTTAGGTAGATTAAAACATTAACTGCAAAAAAGAGATATATTAAAAGATAAGAAGAAGCAGTCAACTAATTAATCCATTCTGGGGAAGAGCATTCTAAGCATAAACACAGCTTCAGAAATCACAGAAGATGAATAGATTCAATTCCATTAAAATTTAAATCTTCTGTAGGTTATAAAACTTTTTTAAAAAATAAGGGCAAATAATGCAAATTCAGAAAAGTATTGCCAACAAAGGGTTTATTTAGTTAATCAACAAAGAACTCTCAGAAACCAATAAGAGAAATATTAATGTTCCCGTAGGAAAAATAAGAAAGAGAAGTGAGATGACTCACAAGGAAAAAAAAAAAAAACACAAAGGGCCTTTACACTTATGGAAAATGCAAATTAAAGCAAAACAAAAATGCCATTTTTTTTTCAGTTTCACAAATATGCAAAGACTAATAAAAGACAATACCCAATGCTGGTAAACATGTGTTGGCCAGGCACCCTAACTATACATCGGCTGCAAACATCCAATAACTTGGCAATATATATTAAGAGTGTACATAAATTCACACCTTTGAACCTAATAATTCCCAGTTATATATCCAGAAGAAGTAATGAGTAATGTTTAGGTATGTTTTATCTAACAAGCCAAATTAAATGTTCTCATTCCAACATTTCCCAGCATCATGGTTTATGAGTAAAACAAAACTCTGGTCCTTGTTTCTAGTGGCCCTTCCAAGTCTTTTATGTCTTGATATTGCAGCAGTATCAAAAGAGGACTTTATGGGAAATTGGGGTAGTCCCCATGATCACAACTAAATAAATAAAGGAAAGGTAGCCAGCAAAAAAAAGCAATTGGCGATGTAGATAAAGACTTTGTAGAAAGATGTTCGTCAGAGGATTATAATGGATAAAGTATTGGAAATAACTATCATTAAGCAGTAAGAATATGATTAGTTATGATATATCCATGAAATAAAATATTATCTAGGCATTACAAATAATTTTAACAAGCCGGCTCGGTGGCTCAGCCTGTAATCCTGCGCTTTGAGAGGCCGAGGTGAGTGGATTGCCTGAGCCTGCGGGTTCAAGACTCGCCTGGGCAACTTGGTGAGACCTCATCTCTACAATAAATCAAAAAATTAGCCAGGCGTGGTAGTGCGCGCTTGTATTCCAGCTACTTGGAAGACTGAGGCAGAAGGATCGCCGGAGCCCAGAGGGTCGAGGCTGTGGTGGCCGGGAGTGGCCATTGCACACTGCACTCCAGTCTGGATGACAGAGTGAGACTCCAACTCAAAATAATAATAATAATAATTTTAATAACTGGAGAAAACACTAGCAATATAATATGATATTGTACATGGTAACAGAATACAAAATCATATGTGACCTAATCCCAATTTCTTTGAAAAAAATCATATACAGCTATATATATGATTTTAAAAATATATGACAGATTATTTACTTAATCAACAAAGAGCATATACACACAAAGAGTGTACACAACACAATATATATATATATACACACACACTGCATAACTTTATATATTTATGTACATTTCTAAAATATATCAGAAAAACTAGGCAAAAAACCAACAAAATCTTAACAGTAGATACCTCTTGGTTGATGGCTCAGGGACAATTTTGG
Source organism: Carlito syrichta (assembly GCF_000164805.1). Classification (NCBI taxonomy): domain Eukaryota; kingdom Metazoa; phylum Chordata; class Mammalia; order Primates; family Tarsiidae; genus Carlito; species Carlito syrichta. The sequence continues at coordinate 146,467 of NW_007248530.1, forward strand.
CAGGCTTCTTTAAACTTTTTTTTTTTTTTGAGTTGGAGTCTCACTCATTTGTCCAGGTGGGAGTACAGTGGCACGATCCTGGCTCACCTCAGCCTCAACCTCCTGGGCTTACACCATCCTTCTGCCTCAGCCTCCCGAATTGCCAGGACCACAGGCACATGCCACCATGCCAGGCTAATTTTTAAAACTTTTTTTGTGGAGATGAGGTCTCCCTGTGTTGCCCAAGTTGGTCTTAAACTCCTGGTTTCAAGCGAGCCTCCTACTTCAACCTTCCAAGGTGCTGGAAAGTACGATACCATATTATATTGCCAGTGTTTTCTCCAGTTATTAAAATTATTTGTAATGCCTAGATAATATTTCGTTTCAAGCATATATCACAACTAATCATATTCTTATTGCTTAGTGTAGGCATGAGCCACTGAGCTCAGTCTTCTTTATTCTTTCTTATAGTTTCCAAATTTTCCACAGTGAACATGTGTGAATGTACTTCACACTTCCAAATTGTACGCTTAAAAAAGGTTACGATGATAAAGTCTATGCTATGTCTGTTTTACCACACTTTTTAAAAAAGATTAAAGCAAAGAGAGAGATAAAGAGGACAGAGAAAAACAAAGCTTTGTCTAGCACGGGCAAGGTGGTATTGCACCACCAGCAGAACCTCAGAACTGGGCCACCGGGACCCCACCTTGATTACTGCAAGTCTTCATTTGCTAAATTTGTTTCCCGCTTTATTAATTCTGTGAGATGAGAATTCTGCATATCAAGTTGTCACCAATTAATGGATACTTGAATAACATGTAGCACACCCACAAGGAAATAAACATGCAGCATGGTCTCAGTTTTAGTCCAGCACATTCCAGAGTCTTCTGTTTTCTATTTGAGGTCTGCTGATAAATCTTGGTGTCCAAATTTGTTCTTGTCTTGCTTAGATGTGTGTGTGTGTGTGTGTGTGTGTGTGTGTGTGTGTGTGTGTGTTTAATCAAGACCTTCATTTGCAACAATTTCTCCAGATTTGCTTATGCTTGTTCAGTGTTCACTTAAAAACAATAGTTTTAAAATTTTTTTGTCAGTGACCTACTATACTTTATAAAAGTATCCTTTTATAGTATTACCCAATTCTCTTACATATATCAGAAACAAAGTCTCTTAAAATAATACTGACGTCTGGGTGCGGTGGTTCAAGCCTGTAATCCCAGCACTTTGGGAGGCCGAGGCAAGAGGATTGACTGAGCCCGCGGTTTCGAGACCAGTCTGGGCAACATGGTGAGACCTTGTCTCTACATTAAATCAAAAAATTAACCGGGTGTGGTAGCGCACACCTGTCATTCCGGCTACTTGGAAGGCTGAGGCAGAAGGATCACCAGAGCCCAGCAGGTTGATGCTGGGGTGGCCATGCATGTGCCACTGCACTCCAGACTGGTTGATGGAGTGCGATGCTGACTCAAAAAAACAAAAAATACTGACTGTCCCCAAGTGATTCTAAGGTGCATTCAGGTGTAAGAACCAGACTAGACTAAACTGGGGAAAAAATGGCAAAAATCTGATGTGGCCAAGAGGTAAATAAACTATCTATAATCTTTAAATAATAATAATATTACTGATTGTATGTGGTCCACTCTGGTCTATTCCATTCCGTTCCACTCTACTTCTTTCTATTCTGCTTTGTTTGAGAATTTCTAGCTGTGACCTTCTAAATCAGTGGTTTTACAAACTGGCTTTACATTAAATCCCTTAGAGAGCTTTTACCAATGTGGATGCCTGGGCTCATCCCTCATCCCCTCCCCCCGATTTCCACCATCAGAGATTCAGATTCAGATTTAGTTAGTTAGTCTGGGGGAGGACCTGGGCACTTGGAACGCTATGAAGAAACCTCAGAAGTTCCAAAGTGCAGTCAGTGTTGAGAAACATGGATTTAAATTGATTGTACAGTTAATATTTAAAAACAGTGCTTGAAATGGCCTCTTGGATGGCTTTTTGATGCTGTAGTCATTTTCAAATGTTTGTGTGGCTTTTATTTGTTACCAGTCATCTTTACTTTCTCCTTTTTTCTTTTTTTTATGAGTTGGAGTCTCACTCTGTCACCCAGATCGGAGTGCAGTGGCCGCTCCCGGCCACCGCAGCCTCGACCGGCCGGGCTCCGGCGATCCTTCCGCCTCAGCCTTCCGAGTAGCTGGAACTACAGGCGCGCGCTACCACGCCCGGCTGATTTTTTGATTTATTTTAGAGATGAGGTCTCACTGCCCAGGCGGGTCTCGAACCCGCGGGCTCAGGCCATCCACTCACCTCAGCCTCCCAAAGGCGCGGGATTACAGGCTGAGCCACTGAGCCCGGCTACTTTCTCCTTTTTATGTGCTCTAATGCACTCCACCAAAGACAGAGGCTGCACTTGCCCCATGCCTTTGTGCTTGGACCAGTGTTTCTTAAACTTGAGTCTCAAACTTTAATGTGGATGAGAATTACCTGGGATTCTTGTTATAATGAAGATTCTGATTCAGTATGTCCGGGGCAGGGCTTGAGACCAGTGTTTCTAATGCGCTTTCTCAGGTAAGGCTGGACCACACACTGAGTGTCAAGGTACTAGATGAAGATGGCTCAGCTCTCCTTCTCACCAGGTCTTTTTCCCTGTTCACTGGCCAGTGGCACTCTACCCCTTTGTTAGTTACAGTTTTGCACAAAGCTCCATGAGACTGATTGTATTTTCTTTCCTTCCCATGGGAATGACAAGTGACCAGATGGTGGGACTCAGGCTGACAGGGAACTCTTCCCTCAATCCCAAAAGGGCAGATATGTGATCATTATAAACCTTAGGCATCTGACATGCAAACAGACACTTTGCCATGGTAGTTTGAGTGGGTATCCCTGCTTCTATGTGCCATGTTATGCAGGAACACACACACACGTGTGTGTGTGGGGGTGGGTGGGTGTGTGTACCCACTTGTAATATAATACAATTTCACATTGTGAGCATTCTTTGTAATTGTTGAAACTGAGTAATGCTTTCACAGCTTGATATTTGTGCCTATATTTAGCACTACTTTACACTGATGTTATTTGTTGTCAAGTCTGTCCTTTTCACTAGTCTACAAGCACCTTGAGGGCAGGGGTTCTATTATCTCAGAGTCCACTAGGCAATTAGCGAATGTTTTCCGAATTGAACAGCAGTAAATTATTAATTCCCATGACCGTGCTCAGTGGTGCCACCTCAGATCTCCATAGCTTAAAATAATTAGCATTTATTTTACTTGTTGGTCAGGAGCAACAACTTAGGTTGGGCTTGGAAGGGTAAGTTCCTCTGATCCCAACTGGACTCATTGACACGTCAGATGGTCAACTCATTACTGACTGGGTGACAAGGGGACTGGACACATGTCTCTTGTTCACCAGCAGGCTAGCCCACTCCTTTTCTCAGGGTGGTGGCAGAAGTGCAGGAGTACACAAAGATAAGGAAATGCTTTCCAAGCTTCTGCTTGTACCATATTTGACAACATCCCATTGGCCCACGTAAGTTACCTGGTCAAGGGAGAGTCAGGGTGTGAAGCCACCACTGAGTGGTGTGGTAAATGAGGAATAAAGAACTGGAGCCATATTTTTGCAATCTACCACAGTTGCTTTGCTTTCCTCCTTTGTCTTCCTTTTTTTTTTGATTAGAAAATATAGTTTAGGGCAACCTCTTTCAGGTCCCCTCCCACTGTGGGAGTTTTTCTGTCTTCTTAATAAATCCTACTTTCTAAAAAAGAAAAGAAAAAATATATGTAGTTTGTTTAAAAAGTAAATTAAAGAGAGAGAGAAAGAGGAAATTCACCTCCCTGAGGCAGGGGAGGGAACCAAAGCTTAAAAAAACATGGCCCGGCCCTAGCTCAAAAAGCACATGGCCACACCATAGCTTAGCAAGGCAAGGGCGGCTGGTTGCTCGTGGTTGAGTCCTTTTAATCCTTCCCTTTGATGGGGGAAGGTCATTAAGGCAATTGGGTGCTTCATCTTCTTAACATCATCCCCCGAGACTAAAATTCCGACAGTGTGTGGAAACAGCCTATGAAGTCCTTCCTTATTTTAATTTTGAAACCACTAGTTGGTTCTTCCACAATAGAGGCTTGATCTGAAGTGATTTAGTCAAAGCCATGAAGATCCTGATTTTTACTGGAGTGCAGCCTGGATTTCATTACAGTCCATTCTCCCGTCAGGTGTATCAGCCACAATCCTACCCACCTGCTGGTGCACGATTCTTCCAGGCAACCGGCCAATAGGCAGGGAAGCAGACAACCATGTGTTTTAATCAGCATCTGTATCTTGCTTTTTAGGAGTTGCTCTTTGAGCCATGTTAAACAAAAACATAAAAATTACCTTAAAAGCACCTTGATGAAAAGACACTGTTATCAACTTTCTCATCAGATGGGAGGACAGTTCTGAACGTGGGCATCAGTAGTCAACAGCACTGATTTCACCGAACTCAAAATTAAAAACCAAATACATGCCTAGTTTAACAAAATGATCATTAAGAAACCATTGAGTGTCCTAACAAGAAAAACTCAGCAACCACTGTCATTCTCAGTGTCCCCTTCCTCATCCACCACAAGGAGCTGTATTACAGGAAGCATATGCACATTATTCAGAGGCAAATAGAATTGCTTGAAAAAAGACACTCAACTGATGGTAATAAAACTTAGACCAAATATCAGAAACTCCTCTCTTTTATAATCTTCTTCTTTATGCCTCGTGCAAGCAAGCCTGTTGAAACTTTACCCAGGAGAGAAACAGTATCTTTATTATGTGGGACAGCAAGCAAACCCTCCATCTATTCCAGAGGGAGATGCTATCTCTATCTTCCAAGGCTATTTGTTATACGAACATCCTTGAAAGACCAGTGGACAGCAAACCCGGCCAGCGCCCCTGCTCTTAAGACCTGCAGAGACGACGCAAGAGGCCTGCAGAGAATTGCTTCCCGACCTGTTTCCCACCAGGGGACTCTTCTGACTATTCTGACGGCAAAAACATACCTTGACTACTTCAGTCTGTGAACCAGTCCTTATAGTCCCACGTACTTTCAACTAGACATTGTGAGAACAAACACCTTTCCTTTGCCGGTTGTCTGTCTGTTTTTCTCAGCTCTAACCCTTCTTGTCTCCAGGCTGCTCTGTGATGTTGGGGCTTGGACTCCACAACCTTCCAGCTCACTTCCAAAAGATTCTGGCAATAGCAAGCGTTGGCGGGAGACTGGAAGGCCAGGAGAGGGGACAACGGAGCCTCTCCTGGCTCCTGGCTGAGGTCTGCTCCTCCCAGCAGGAGAGGACGGCAATGGCTGCAACTCTAGGCTTCTCTTGGTCCTTCCACAGCCGGCCTTGCAGCTGTCCCTCAGTATACACAGCTGCCATGCTGTTGGGATAGCAGTGCTCGCTCACCCACCCATCCTCCATCTGAATAGGCTGTCTGGCCCCTGGCACTGCTCTTAGAATCTTCTCTCTTTTTTTTTTATTGTAGAGATGAGGTCTCGCCTGCCTGTAATTCCGGCTACTCAGAAGGCTGAGGCAGAAGGATCGCCGGAGCCCAGCAGGTCGAGGCTGCGGTGGCCGGGAGCGGCCACTGCACTCCAGTCTGGGCGACAGAGTGAGACACCAACTTGAAAAAAAAAAAAAAATTGGGCCTCTCAGCACCCATCTGGTTCTAATTCCTCCTCAGAGATTTGAGCATCAGTTGCTCAAATGAAGTACGAATGGAGGTATCCCTTCCCATCTGATAACTCACGGAACTTTCAGATTTTGATAGCACCATCTCTTCCTACTAGTTTTTCCAGCCCTAGGGGTGGTAGCTCTTCCTGGCACTTTTTATCTCCAGGTGACTTTAGTGTCCCATCTTCAACCTTTAAATGCCTGTATAACAATTCTCTGTACTCGGTACCCTCCGTTTGAGATACTTAGCATAGTTCCTGTTTTCTTAGTTGGACCCTGGCAGATATATCTGTAGTTAGAAATGATTTCATGCTCTAATTCAGTGTTTAACCTTCATTTTCCTTTCAGTTCACTTTTTATCTTTATTAAAGGAGATATTTTAAAGTAGCAAAATAGTACAGCAGACCTTTGCTCAGTGATGTGCTGTTGGTCAGTGTTTAACAACCAGGTCACCAGAGAAAAAAAGCTCTTTTATTTGTAATGCATATTCATTTCCATATTGTAAATGCTCCATTTATGGCCATTTTCAAGCTACTTACGTGACAGAAGACATGCGCACCATCAGCTGTTATGAGCCAGTGTGAACCAGCTCTGGAACATAACTGATCCTTCCACATTCTTCCTAACCTTCCAGGTGACCATTTCCATCTCTTCTGACAAGCATTTCTGGTATTGGCTTCCATATTTCCACCTAAAGATAACCAGTACCTCTCTCTCTCCCAGTGTGGATGCAGAAATGTATTAGCATTTACTGGTGACACTCTTTGTTTACTCTTCAGTTCGTTAATTTCTCCTCCTTCTTGCTTCAGTTTTAGGAGTATTTCCTAAGAGAGCCTTTCCTGACCACCTCAATTTAAAGTAGGTCTCACCGGCTGGTCATTCTCATGTCACTTCATTCTTTAATTTCATGGCACACATCCCAGTTTGTAATTATGTAATTATATTTATGTTCATTGATTTACTGTCTGCCTCTTCCACAGTCTGTAAGTTCTGTAAGGCCAAAGACTTCGTGTTTTGGTCCTTACCGTGTTCTTGGGTAGTATCTGAAAAGGACTTTGGGTGGCACATTGTAAGCACTCAGTAAATATTTCTAGAATTAATAAATGAAGGGATAGCAAAAAGAATGAATGCATAATATATGCTAGATACTCTCCTGAATTATTTCATTCATTTTTAACACCCCTTCTAGGTAGTTATCACTGTCTTCATTACACAGATGAGAAAATTGTCTCAAAGGGGTTAGGTAATAGAATTCAAAGTCAGGTGGGTGGTATTGGAACTTGAAATAAAGACTAGACCCTTTGATTAACAGCCCTATTTATTCAGGCTTTTTTCCTCCAGTTATTGCCGAGTTAACATTCAGGTCATGATTGCTAAGAGGCCTTGACTTGTACCTTACTCCAAGTTCTCATATTTTGAGAGAAGTCCTTGACTTAGCAAAAGGTAAAATCTGACTCCAGTTATGTTTTTGGCATTCATACTCAATCACTTCTTGTTCTTGATTGTCCTGGTAATTTTTTTTTTTTGAGTTGGAATCTCACTCTGTCATCCAGGCTGGAATGCAGTGGCACGCTCATGGCTGCTGCAACCTCCACCTACTGGGCTCAGGTGATCCTTCCATTTCAGCCTTCTAAGTAGCTGGAACTACAGGTGTGGGCTACCACAGCAAGCTAATTTTTCTTGATTTATTTTAGAGATGAGGTCTCACCAAGTTGCCTAGGCTCATCTCGAACCCCTGGGCTCAGGTAATCCTCTCACCTTGGTCTCCCAAAGTGCTGGGATTATAGGCGTGAGCTGGTCCCAATGTCTCATATAAGAGCAACATTGGATAAAAAAATAATGGGAATTGGCTGTCAGTGGGCCAGACTAAAGAACTTGAACTTTGTTTTATTGGCAACATCATGCTATTTTAGTGATCAAAGTGGAGGACTTTTAGGCTAATAAAATGGCAGCAGAATATGGGATGAAGCGGCGAGGAGAGACACAGGTGCTAGGAAGATCACCTCCGAGTCTCTGGCTTGAGTCCATGTTTGAGATGTTGAAGTCCTGAGCCAGGATGGTGGCAGCACACATCGAGAGGAAGGATGGCAACGGGGACCTAAAAGGAACAATCAACAGAGCTCAGTGACAAAGTTGCGTGTGAAGGAGTGGACTGAGCAACAGTGGACCTGCATTCTGCTCCCTACTTAGCGGATTATTAGTCCTGTGCCTCTCGGCCTCTGGCTCCTCATCTAGAAAGTAGGAGATGGGCTTCGCAGCCATTCTCGGTTTCTTCCGTTTGAAAACTTCGTTATGAAAAGTATACAAATTAATACAAAGATCTAAGAATGAAATGCAATGAGTCCCACAGGAACAAGGGAGGTGGAATATAACTAGCTGTGTTTGTGTGTGTGTGTGCATGTTTGTGTGTGTGTACGTGTGTGTGTTTATGTGTGTGCACTCCTGTGAGTATGCAAGAGGAGGAAGAGAAGCGGGAACAGGAGATAATAAGGACAAATACGGACTTTTTCACCTGGTGGTGAAAAATTGTCATGAAAATCAAGCAGCGTGTGTGCCAGCTTGTTCCACATCCACCCCTTGTCTCAGGGTAGTTTCCTTCACCGTTGGGGCTGGAAATCTAAAATCTACAGCGAGGGCTCGGGATGAAAATTGGATTCAATCAGACAGATGCACACGCAATGGCTTTGGGAGGCAGAAACGGAGGGGAGGCCATGTTCTTCTGTTCAAGAGCAAAGTCACAGAGACACGCACCCAGAGGGAGTTGAGGAGGCCAGATTTGGTGTTTGGTATATAATCACCAAGTCAGCAGGTGCCGAGAGACAGTGCTGGTAACAGCTTTCTGATTCCTAGATCAGGTCTCTTGATGCCGATGCTCCAATTCTTTCAATGATTTTGCAAGCATCTGGTTTTCTATATTAAATCTCTTTCTGTTGAAAATATCTGGAATTGCTTGTGTTTCCTTCAGGAATCTGACGAATACAAAGATCAAATTCCACAAAAGTTCTACTTGGTCTCTTGATTTCACCATAGCCATGATTTCACAGTCTTTCTTTTTGCTTACTAAGAGCCAGTTTTCTTTCATATTAAAATCTCCCTTCAGGCGATGTCTTTGGAGTTTTCCAACAACAGAAATTCTTATCCACAAAGAAGAGATGAATTTACCGCATTTCAGAATGATTCTCTGGTCAGAGGCTAGATGACATCTGGTTTTCCCCATGGATTTGGGTCATCCGCAGAGAGGAGGAGAGTGAGATTACAGGTACCCTACCCTCAATTTTAAGTCTTTTAGGGCATCCCATACTTCCTGTGTCACCCTGGCTGAGATGAACATTGGGACATACCCAAGAGGACAAGATACTCAGAGGAAGGTGACTGTACTTGTAGATGAGAAATCATCAAAAGTCAAGCCAATGGCATTACACATGCGTCTTAGATGTTCGCACATTTAAACATATTTGTTTTTATCAGTCATTCCCTAGTGTGGTCCCCAGGCCAGCCACATCAGCATTACCTGGGAACTGGCTAGAAAGACAAATTATCAGGTCCTGCCCCAGACATGATGGAATCAGAATCCCTGGGGTTGATGCCTAGTAACTTATATTTTTAGATTCTCCAGATGATTTTGACGCATACTAGAGTTTTAGAGTTACTGGTCATCGGTATATATTCATAAAGTCCTTTGCAGTCAATGATAGCTGAGTTTTTTTCTATGGTTATGATGATCTATCAGTGGGACTCTGGGTGGGACCTACCCGTGCATGACTGTGAATTACTTATGAATTAGCATTCTTTGTGGGTGCTAGTTTCGGTTCTGAGGTTAAATAACTTACCCAAGAGCAATGAGAGTCCATAGAGAAGAACTTTAATATATGTTCCAAATATTTACCAAGACAAGACCAATAATTTACTCTATATATGAAAATGTTGGTGTTTTAATAAGGATAGAATCTTATATATGAATATAATCTAATATATGAATCATATCAACTACTTAATAAACGAGCCTGTTTGAAAACAATTTTAGAGAAGTTTTCTTTGACTTTATTTTTATAATCATAAAATATTGAGACTCAAATATATGTCCATGTGATATCTCTCAGAACCAAAAGCATAATATACTGCTTATGTTTTTAGATGAAGAAAATTCAGCATAATTTTTACTAGTAAATAATTTTTAGTGATAAGTCATTAGATGCTGCCTGAGTTCATAATAAGTAATAAAATGTTATTATTTTGCCTAAAACATCTTCAAATGTGATTTAATATCAGGCAAATAAAGTTATGGAGACAGATGCTATCCTGGATTTACCCTACCCTTTAAATAAGAATTCAGGCTAATACTGATTAATTTTAATAAACGCTTTTACAAATGTATATAAGGAGGCACACCAACTGAATATTGCAAATGGTTTCTTAAGATCAAATCTTTTAAACTCTTCAAAAGCATATAGCCATTTTAATATTATCAAATGCTAGTTCAGTGTATTTCACTGTAATCAGAACTGGGGATGAAATATTTGGGGCGCAACTAAAAATATTCAAACCTTGCTCACATTGTCTCACGAGAATATACCTTTTCTGAAGCGAGTCCTATCTCTATGAATAATTTGTTCCATAACCCAGCTCATTCTGTTGGTTAAAAATTTGGATATTATTGCATAATCTTGTTGAGAAAAATAGAGTAACATCTTGAACAGCCAAGTAGCTCTTTTATTCATTTTCAATAATAATGTAAAAATGGGACCACAAATTGATTTACGCATGTGGTACTATTTGAAATAAAAATGAAGAAATCTTCTCTTTTACAGGGTTCAATTCTTCAAGGAATTGTGGTAACATTCTTCTCTCTGTGTGTTCTGCTAATGTTTTGTTGTGTTTTAACCATTTCTCTACTTTTATAAAATTTTCAAAGGGATTTGTCTCATTGAAAAAGGTTTATGCTAATGTAACATATATTTTAACCTGAGGAATATGGAAGGGACAAGGAAAATAAACACAATTCCCGTACTTTGGGAGGCCGAGGCGAGTGAATTGCCTGAGTCCGCGGGTTCGAGACCCTCCCGGGCAACTTGGCGAGACCTCATCTCTACAATAAATAAAAAACGAGCCAGGCGTGGTAGCGCACGCCTGTAGTTCCAGCTACTTGGAAGGCCGAGGCGGAAGGATCACCGGAGCCCAGCAGGTCGAGGCTGCAGTGGCCGGGAGC
>NW_007248530.1:157405-167066 GCF_000164805.1 Carlito syrichta
GCACTCCAGTCTGGGCGACTGAGTGAGACTCCAACTCAAAAAAAAAAAGAAAAAGAAAAGAAAAAGAAAAGAAAAGAAAAGAAACACATTAAGTTGAATAATGGAATGGTTTTAATGGCTAGGGCGGATCATTCCGGGAATTCGCAGCACTTTACCCCAAAGTGCCTATTTCAACCCTTGTGGCCTTTTTGAGAGTGAATTGTCTCAGATGCAGCTTCCCATCTCTCTTGCATCCTTGGTCTCTCTCTGGCTCTTTCCTTCTGCCAAAAACACACTCACTTCTACTCTCTCTCTCTTTTTTTTTTTTTTAGTTGGAGTCTCACTCTGTCGCCCAGAATGGAGTGCAGCGGCCACTCCCGGTCACCGCAGCCTCAACCTGCTGGGCTCCGGCGATCCTTCTGCCTCAGCCTTCCGAGTAGCCAGAATTACAGGCATGCGCTACCACGCCCTGCTAATTTTTTGATTTACTGTAGAGATGAGGTCTCGCCAAGTTGCCCAGGCGGGTCTCGAACCTGCGGGTTCAGGCAATTCACTCACCTCGGGCTCCCAAGGTGTGGGATTACAGACTGAGCCACCGGGCCCGGCTGCTCTCTCCTAAATTAAAAACTCTCCCTCCAGTCTGTACTCCCCTCAAGCTATTGTCCAGTGGTTCTCCTCCACTTTGTCATCAAATCACCAAAGAGCTTCGGAGTCCCAGACGCCCCCCCGTCTCTCACCACCTGCTAGCTTAACTCTCCAAAATGTGGCTTTCGGCATAACATTTTGAATAGTCTCCACTTCTTGCAGGGAAGGAAGGGAAATGCTATTCGAGAGAAGTACACAGATGGTTTCAACCACATTGATAATGTTCTATGTCTTTGAATCTTTTTATATGTAAGAAATATTTTTAATACTTTATTTTATTTATTGATACTTTATTTTTTGAGTCTGTTGCCCAGGCTGAAGAGCCCTGATATTTAAGCTCTCATATCACCTGGCAAAACCCACCATGCTAGCACAGTCATGGCTGCCAAGCCTCAACCTGCCGGACTCAGGTGATCCTTCCCCCTCAGCCTTCCAAGTAGCTGGAATTACAGGAGCGCACCACCATGCCTGGCAAATTGTCAGAAATATTTGATATTATTTTAAAAGTAGCTTTTATCAACACGATTCTTCCTAAACTGCCATCGGTGTTCATCTACTCCCAAGTTCAATGCTTTCCTCTTTCTGTGACTTTCTACAATATTTGATGCTATGGATTGAACTTTATTTGGAAGCTGTTTTCTGACTACAAAGTATTACTCATTTGTTATAAGACGAATACAGATAATACAGTGAAAAACAAACAAAAAACCCCTTCAATCCACATTATTCCCACTACGCGGAGGTAGCCACTGTGAGCATTTCTTTTCCTGCAAGTGTTTGTGTGCACGCATATTTCTACTTAATGGAATTGCCATTTTTTTCTGATTTTCCCTCCTAATATTAAATTAAAGGCATTTCCCCAAGTCGCCGTACTATTCTTCAAAAACATAATTTTAAACAGCCGTATAGCCTCCTGCCCTATGAATGGGCAATTCTTATTTAACTGTCCCCGTTGGTTAGAACACTCCTCTGTGGCTCCTTCAGGACACTATTCCTGAGTGCTATCCGTGCTCCCGGCAGGGTTCAAAGGGCTTTGCATCTGTTATCTTATCCAGCCTGTGACTTAAGTGATAGTGTTGTTCCTCGTTTGAGGAGGAGACATCAAGAAATGAAACAAGGAAGGGGCGGTTTCTGCTTGCCAATGCTGCTCTTGTCTTTTGCCCTATTTTTTCTTTCCTTTCTACAGTTGGTAAGCTTTCTTGACCTCAACCACTCACTCTCTGCAGACTGCTTCCGAATCTAACCTGTGTTCCCAACTTCTCTTCTGATCTCAAGAATCTGACGCTTCACTACTTCCTGCTCTTCTCCTTCAGAGATGCAGGCTTGAGATAGCCCAAGTGATCTCTTCCCCCCACCTGCCTTTCTTTCCTCTCCCGTCCTCTTTCCGTCGTGACTGTCTCTCCCTTTCAGCTCCTGTGCATAGAAGTCGATCATCATCTATCTTTGTCTGGCCAATTGTCAATGCCTGTCCTACCTCCTTGATATTTTCCACAACTATTCTTATCTTCCCGCTTCCTTGGTGACTTCTCAAGTAACTTACCCAGGACCTCTTATCTCAACAATTTTAATAGACTTCTGAGGGCTGTCCTGAGTTCAGTCCCTTCCAATGTCAGTTCTTCTTCCAGTCTACCACTGTTTTATTAATCTGGCTCCTTTCTGTTTAAACATTTGCACCAATACCTTATTCTCCCAGACCCTTACATATGTATATATTTGCACCTCAGCCTTCCAAGTAGCCACCGAGCCCGGCTAAGGCCCTGATATTTAAGACCTCATATTACCTGGCAAAACCCAGCACACTAGCAAGAATGATGTCCGTGCCAGGCTCGGTGGCTCAGCCTGTAATCCCGCGCCTTTGGGAGGCTGAGGTGAGTGGATTGCCTGAGCCCGCGGGTTCGAGACCCGCCTGGGCAGGCGGGACCTCATCTCTACAATAAATCAAAAAATCAGCTGGGAGTGGTAGCGCATGCCTGTAATTCCGGCTACTCGGAAGGCTGAGGCGGAAGGATCGCCGGAGCCCAGCAGGTCGAGGCTGCGGTGGCCAGGAGTGGCCACTGCACTCCAGTCTGGGTGACAGAGTGAGACTCCAACTCAAAAAGAAAAAAAAAGAACGATGTTCCTGAGCTTTTGCTGCTCTTCTAGTTGGAGTGCTTTACCCCCTTTCTCTACATTATCCTTCCACTCTCGCATTTTGTTTTAGGGATGCCCTTCCATCAATATCCTTGTTAATGCCACTCCTCCATAAGCCATGCCTCCAATGTGGAACAAGTATCTTCCACTTTTGAGACTCAGAAAATCTTTATGTTGTCTTATGTGATGGTCTGTTTCATCACAACTTTGTGGAACTATAACATGAGCAACTGCTTTGTGTCCCCTAATAAAAATATAAACTCCTTGAGTGCAGGGACTCCGTGCTGTTCCTCTTTTTGGTCTTTACAGCTTGGCACGGAAAGAATGCTCAGTAAATGCTTGCTGAACATGGAAAGTAATAGCTTTACTGGTTGGTATTACATAGCCATATAATTAACTCTATTTCCTTCTCTTTTTTGAGTCATAATAACTTTGCCCTGAGTTTTGACATTTCTACTTCATTTCCATGCCTCACATGCTTGCACCAGGCCCTCTCTTGAAGACTACCCTGTAGACACAAATCCCAAACTGTTAGGTTTATGATGGGTTGCCCACACATTTCCTTTTCAGGAAGCCAGTTTTCCAGCACCGTTCAGAGAGGCAGATTATATCAGCGTGGACTCTTTTATTAAAAGTGAGAGAAACCCCATTCAAATCAGCTTGAGCCGAAGAGGGCTTCAGTTGAAGGATCTGGCAGTAGCTGACAGAACCAGAGGAAGAAGCAGCGTGGCCCGGGAACCACCTGGTTCCGGGGCTCTCCAAGCTCAGAAAGAGGGGCTCCCCTGCCATTGAGACACTCTTTCACTCTTGTCCTTTCTCTTGCTTTTGATGACTTTCGCCCTGGCCTGTCTTGACTTAGCTTCATTCTCTCCAGTTGGAGGTGGATGTGGACATTAGAGCCGATCAGAGACTGGAGACCAGTGGAAAGGGAAAGAAAATCCAGGCCATGATGCGTCCAGACCGCCAGGCCTTCTGTTCAGCACCCACATCTTGGAGTATTTTTCCCAGTTTTGTTTTCTTAAGCCAACCTGAGTTAGTTTTTGCCATTTGTAAGCAAAAAGAGTCTTGACTAATGCAGTTAATAGATTTGGGAGTAAGTTAACATAACCACAATGACTTCAGAATAGGGCCCAGTGCTCTGTCCCACTTCATAATATTGAAATGTGCCACCAGAAACTGTGGGTCTGATTTTAAACCTCCCTAAAAATTTTGAGTGATATTATAGGCACAATTTCATAGATTTTTTCATACACTTGTTGACCATTCTTATAGTTTTTGTTTGTTTGTTTGTTTTTGAGTTGGAGTTTCACTCCGTCGCCCAGACTGGAGTGCAGTGGCCGCTCCTGGCCACCGCAGCCTCGACCCGCTGGGCTCCGGTGATCCTTCCACCTCAGCCTTCCGAGTAGCTGGAACTACAGGCGCATGCTACCACACCCGGCTGATTTTTGATTTATTGTAGAGATGAGGTCTCGCTGCCCAGGCGGGTCTTGAACCCGCGGACTCAGGCCATCCACTCACCTCAGCCTCCCAAAGGCGCGGGATTACAGGCTGAGCCTCTGAGCCCGGCAATTCTTATAGTTTTTTTTTGACGTATGTCTCTTCAGGACGTATCTCTGCTCATTTTAAAATCTGGTTGTTGATTTTCTTACTATTGAGTTGTTTTAGTTCCTCATATAGGTAGACTCTTCTTTTTTTATTTTTTTAATATTTAACACTTAAAATTGTTTTCAGTTTTACTGAGTTATGATGACATATAAAATTGTATGTATTTGCAGTTTACAATGTGATGTTTTGACATATGTATGTATTGTGAAATGATCACCACAATCAAGCTAGCTAACATACCCTTACCTCACAGAGCTACTTTTTTTTTTTTTGCAGTGAGAGCACTTAAGATCTCCTCTCCTAGCAAATCTCAAGTATGCAATACAGTATTGTTAACTATAGTCAACTGTACTGCAAATTAGATCTCTAGAACTTACTTCTGATGCAGACTTTTCAGGTCAGCCTGGGCTTCAAGAGTGTCAGCTCAATGGGTCAGCCAACCAAGCCCCAGAGAGTTACCAGAGGACCTGCCTGTCTGTCTCCCCACCTAACCTTTTTCTAGCTGTCTCCTGTCTCACTTCTACTCTATCACTGAAACTTCATACCCTTTGGCCAGAATCTCCCATCTCCCCTACCCCTTCAGTCCCTGGAAGTCACCATTTTCTCTGCTTCTACGAATTCAACTTTTAAAAATTCCACACACAAGTGAGATCATGCAGTGTTTGTCTTTCTGTGCATGGCTCATGTCACTTAGCCTAATGTCCTGCAGGTTTATAATGTTGTCACAAATGACAGGATTTCCTCCTATTTTTAAGACTGAGTAATATTCCACTGTAAATATATACCACATTTTCTTTATCCATTCATCCATTGATGGTTGATTCTATATATTGGTTATTGTAAACAATGCTGTTGTGATAGATATGCAGATATCTATCTCTTTGAGATATTGGTTTAATCTCTTTTGGAAATACACACACACACACACACACACACACACACATATATACACATATACATACACGTATATATGCATCTGTGATCTGAATGTGTTCCCCAAAATGCAAATATTAGAAACTTAATCACCAGTATTGGGAGGTGGGGCCTCTGTGGAGATGTTTTACATCTATGTTCAACAGGAATAGTGGTCCATAATTTTCTTTTCTTGTAGTATCCTTGTTTGACTTTGGTATAGGATAATTCTAGCTTCATGAAATGAGTTTGGAAGTATTCTCTCCTTTTCAATATTTTGGAAGCATTTGAGGACTGGTGTTAACTCTTTTTTTTTTTTTTTTTTTGAGTTGGAGTCTCACTCTGTTGCCCAGAGTGGAGTGCAGTGGCCAGGAGTCTCCGGCGATCCTTCCGCCTCAGTCTTCCAAGTAGCTGGAACTACAGGCGCGTGCTGCCACGCCCAGCTAATTTTCTGGTTTATTGTAGAGATGATGTCTTGCCAAGTTGCCCAGGTGGGTCTCAAACCCGCGGGCTCAGGCAAACCACTCACCCTGGCCTCCCAAAGCGTAGGATTATAGGCTGAGTCACCAAGCACGGCTGGTGTTAACTCTTTAAATGTCTGTAGGATTCACCAACGATGCTATCAGGTCCTGCGCTTTTCTGGGGAGAGAGGGTTGGAGAGGGGGAGAGGAGGCTTTTTATTACTGATTCAATCTCCTTACATGTTATTGGTTTGTTCACATCTTTTTCTTCATTTTCAGTCTTACTAGGTTGTATGTTTCTAGAAATCCATTTCTTCTAGGGCATCCAACTTGTTGGTTTATTCTTAGTAATCGCTTATGATCTGTTGTATTTCTGTGGTATCAGCTATAAAGTCTCCCTTTATTTTCTTTTTCTTTCTTTCTTTTTTTTTTTAAGATGGAGTCTCACTCTGTTGCTCAAGTTGGAGTGCAGTGGCATGCTCACAGCCACCTAAACCTGCTGGACTTAGGCGATCCTTCCACCTCAGCTTCCCAAGTAGCTGGAACTAGAGGTGTGTACAACAATGCCTGGCTAATTATTTTGATTTATTGTAGAGACGAGGTCTTTCCAAGTTGTCTAGGTTGGTCTTGAACCCCTGGGCCCAGATAATCCTCTTGCCTCTGCCTCCCAAAGTGCTGTGATTACAGGTGTGAGCCACCACTCCTGGCTTCTACTTTCGTTTATAATTTTGTTTATTTGGGGGCTCTTTCTTTGTTTTTTAGTCTAGCTAAAGTTTTGTCAGTTGTGTTTACCTTTTCAAAAAGCCAGCACTTAGTTTCGTTGACCTTTTCTATTTTTTTCAGTCTATATTTCATTTACTTCTGCTCTGAGTTTTCCTTCCTTCTGTTGACTTTGGGTTTAGTTTGTTCTTCTTTCTCTAGTTCATTGAGTTGTATAGTTAGGTTGCTTATCTGAACTCTTTCTTTTCTCTTAAGCATTTATTGCCATAAACTTCTCCCTTAAAACTGTTTTTGCTGCATTCCATAAGTTTTGGTATGTTTGTTTCCAATTTCACTTGTCTCAAGATATTTTTAATTTCCAATTTCCATTTTTATCTTTTCTTTGACCCATTGATTATTTAAGTGTGTTGTTTTATGTCCACATTTTTTGAATTTTCTAATTTTCCTTTTATTATTGATTTTTAGTTTTATACCATTATGATCAGAAAAGGTACTTGATATAATTTCAATCTTCTTAAATTTTTTTTTTTTTTTGAGTTGGAGTCTCACTCCATTGGCCAGGCTGGAGTGCAATGGCACTCTCACGGCCACTACAGTATCAACCCACTGGACTCCAGCAATCCTTCCACCTCAGTCTTCCAGGTAGCTGGAACTACAGGCACGCGCTACTACACCAGGCTAATATTTGATTTATTGTAGAGACAAGGGCTCACTAAGTTGCCCGGGCTGGTCTCGAACTCATGGGCTTAGGCAATTCACTTGCCTTGGCCTCCCAAAGCGCTGGGATTACAGGCTGAGCCACTGAGCCTGGCCACTTAAATTTGTTAAGACTAGTTTTGTGGCCTAACATATGATCCATCCGGAGCATGTTCTGTATGTGATAAAAAAGAATGCATGTGCTGTGGCTGTTGGATGTAATGTTCTGTACATACTATTAGGTCCATTTGGCTAAAAGTATATAAAGTATAGTCTGGTCCAATGTTTCCTAATAATTTTCTGTCTGGATGATCGATCTATCCATTGTTGAAAGGGAGGTTTTGAATTCCTCTACTATTATTGTATTGCTGTTAAGTTCTTCTATTCTGATAGTATTTGCTTTAAATATTTAGGTGTCCCAATGTGGATGCATATATATTTAGAAGTATTATATCTTCTTAATGAATTAACCTCTTTATCACTATATGATGACTTCTTTCTCTCTTGTGACAGTTTTTTTTTTTAATTTTTTGAGTCGGAGTCTCACTCCGTCACCCAGGTTAGAGTGCAGTACACTCACGGCCACTCCAGCATTGACCTGCTGGGCTCCAGCCATCCTTCCACCAAAGCCTTCCAAGTAACCGAAACTACAGGTGCTAGCTAACATGCCCAGCTAATTTTTTGATTTCTTGTAGAGACAAGGTCTTGCCAAATTGCCTGGACTAGTCTCGAAACCACGGGTTCAGGCAATTCACTCACCTTGGCCTCCCAAGGTCTGGGATTACAGGCTGAGTCACTGAGCTCAGCCTGTGATCGTTTTTGATTTAAAGTCTACTTAATTTAATTATAACCACCCTGCTCTCTTTTGGTTACCATTTGCGTGGAATATCTTTTTCCATCCCATTCACTGTGTGTGTCTTTAAAGCTGAAGTGAGTTTGTGTGGGCAGCATGTAGTTGGATCTTGCTTTTTTTATTTTTTGGAGTCAGGTTCTCACTCTGACACGCATGCTGAATTATAGTGTCACCTAGGCTTGAGTACAGGGAAGGCTTGAACTCACCTGGGCTCAAGCAACCTTCTTGGTCAGCCTCCTGTGTAGCTGGGACTACAGCATGCACTACCATGACCTTCCAAAATTCTAGGATTATAAGCATGAGCCACCACACTTGGCCACATCTTGCTTTTTTTTCCCTTTAATTCAAGCAGCCACTCTATATCTTTTGGTTGGAGAATTTAATTCATTCACATTTAAAGTAATTATTGATAAGTTAAGAACTTGCTACTGATATTTTTCTCATTATTCTCTGACTGCTTTGTATTTCCTTTGTTTTATTCTCCCTCTCTTGCTGTCATCAGTTGTATGTTTGGTTTCTTTCTCTTTATCTTTTGTGTACATTCTACAGGGTTTTTTTCTTTGTGTTGCCATGAGGCTTATATAAAACATCTTATAATTATAGTACTATATTTTAATCTGATAACAACTTTTCTAAAAAGTCAAATTAAGTCAAAATTTAAAAATTGGTGTAATTTATTGACCAAATTTTAAGAAAACTTTACACTTTAACTTCTCCTTCCCTCACATTTTATGTTCTCAATGTCACAATTTACATTTGTAGTATGTTATCTGCCCATTAACAAGTTATTTTAGCTATAGTTATTTTAAAAATGTTTGTCTTTTAATCATTCTACAGTTACAAGTGATTTACATACCACCATTATAGTACTACAGTATTGTGAATTTTACTATATGTTTACCTTTACAGTAAGTTTATATTTTAATGATGTTAGTTAGTATCCTTTTATTTCAACTTGAAGAACTCTCTTTAGCATTTCTCATAAGTAGGTCTAGTGGTGATGAATGATCATTACTTTTGTTTGCCTGGACCGAGTCTTTATCTTGCCTTCATATTTGAAGGATGGCTTTGCCAGCTATCGTATTCTTGGTTGGCGGTATTTTTCTTCCATTATTTTGGATCTATCATTCCACTCTCTCCTGGCCTTCAAGGTTTCTGTTGAGAAATCCACTGATAGTCTAATTGAATTTCCCTTGTCTGTGGTGATTTACTTTTCTCTTGCTGCTTTCAATATTCTTGCATTTACTTTTAAGAATTTAGTTATACTGTGTCTTGGTAAATATCTCTTTGTAGCTAATCTATTTGGGATTCTTTGGGCTTCATAGAACAGGATGCTTGTTTCTCTTTCCAAATTTGGGACATTTTTGGTCATTATATCTGTAAATAAGCTTTCTGCCCTTCTTTCTTTCTCTGCTACTACTTACACTTCCATAATGCAAAAGTTGGTTCACTTGATGGTGTTCCCTAAGTACCTCAGGCTTTCTTTTTTTTAATCAATATTTTTTATTATGATTTTGTGGGGTACAGTTAAGGGTTAGGCTGTACAATTACGTTTCAATCAGGTACCCTGTTGATAAGAGGTGTTTCCCCATCCCCAGATAGATATTTGCGACTGTTAATCCCATCCCCCTCCCCCCCATAGTTTCCCAGTACTGTCAGT
>NW_007248531.1:0-5207 GCF_000164805.1 Carlito syrichta
CCTTTCGAGACCAGCTTTTTGTTTCATTGATTTTTTGTATTATCATTTTGTCTTCTATGTCCTGGATTTGGGCTTTTATTTTGGTGATCTGGATTCTTCTGCTGAAATTAGGGTTTTTGTGGTCTTGCTTTTCCAGCTTCTTTAGGTGGCTTGTTAGGTTATCAATTTCTGTTCCTTCCATTTTCAAGACAGAGTACTTTTAACTTAAATTCTTATCATTGCACTTGCATTGCTTTGAAAGGGTGAAGTAAATGTATTTAGAACAATACTTTTTCCAAAATAAAACTTTTCAACAATATGAAAAAAAAAGTACTACCACAAAACTACAACTCTAGAAGGAAACCTGACAAGTGTCAGGGGATAGAAGCCAAGAAGTCAAGAAGCACAGCTCCAACTGGTCATGGAATTAAGATCTGAGCCTCCCACAACCAAGGCCAAGAAAGAATAAGAAAATGGTCACTCTCACTCTCGAACAAAAGGGGGCTTCTGGATTCACCAGAGAACAAACTTTTCTATCTTGGACTTCTGTAAATTGATTTGTTGTGACTTTATATTAAGGAGATAAAATAAATCATATATATATAATTACTTTAGAGGAAGGAATGACCAAAGTCAAATGCTGTTGATGAGTGGAAGAAGACTCAGACTGAGAATTGACCCTGGTATGCAGCAGTGCATGGGACATTTGTGACCTTGGCAAGAGCTATTTCAGTGAAATGATAGGGTGACAAGCTTGACAGACATGGGTTCAAGGAAGAATGGGAGGTCAAAAAGAGCAAAAGGTAATTAAATTCTAAAGATTTTTTGCTGAATAGGGGAGCTAAACAGTGTATGCAGTAGTTGGAAGGGGTGTCAGGTCAAGGAATGGCTTTTTGAGATGGAAGATACTGCAGAGTGTTTGGATGCGAATAGGAATGGTCCAGCAGAGAAGGCAAATATGATCATGTGAGGGTAAAGATAAGTGCAAGAGTGATGTTCTTAACTAGGTGAGAGGGAATAAGAGCCACTGCACAAGGGAAGAGATAGGCCATGGGTAAGGGCAAGAGCAGTACCTCCATTAGCCAGGCACTGAGGTTGTGCATGTGTTAACAGACACGCTGCTATTAATGTGTGGAAGCTCATCCTGATGGCATCTGTTCTGAGTGCGGCTGCCTTTCAGCCCTTCTGAGGGAAAGGTGAGGGTATTATTTGAGAGGAGGACAACATATTGATTAGGGCCTTCAATAATTTTTGGTAGTGCTAAAAAACAAAATTTCAACAAATTCAATTTAAAGATCAAATTGGCTTTATTAGTGATTCATGAATCAGGCAGCATCTCACCCATATGAGAGAGGGAGCACCAGAGGAAAGCAGAAGCAAGGAACGGAAAGCAGATTGGTTGTTACAAAGTTACTCTCCTTACAGGGTTAAAACAAAGAGGGTTTCCTTATCACACCCGCTCAGGTAAATAGGGCACTTCTGACTGCTGTGAATCTCCTATTTTGTTTTGTTTTGTTGTTTTTCAGGAATAGCTTGTTTTAAAGTTCAGTTTGATTAGGTGGCACCTAGCACATGTGATTCCAGTCTGGTTTGGTCTGAACTGTTGGGCATCGTGTAGAAGCTCAGTCCAAAACAATGGCCATCTATAGTTTTTATTTGGATAGCATTTTTATTGAATAGTAGATTTTCTTCGGTTTGCTAAATAATCTATACTTATTATATGATAAAATATATTTAGAGTATAAATAATAATCTCCTCTCCATTCTAATACCCATTCTTGGTATTTCTGCTTCATTTGCATTACATTGTCCAGAACTGCTATGATAAGGTAAAAGGATGTGAGTTGTAGTGAGCATCTTTAATTTGTTTCTGAAATTAATGGCATTTTCCCATTGAGAGCAATGTAACTGCTGTTTTAGAATACAGCTACTTTTCCAAGTTAAAAAAATATTCATTTTCTAAAATTTTGAATTAGAAACATGGGCTTTTAAAATTAAATTCCTACTGGCTGTCAATTGATCATATAATTTATCTTATGTAAATTCCTAATACACTATATTAATGAAGTTTTTAGTTCTATAAATAGCTTACTGGACTTCTCTCAAATATTAAGAAATACCCATTGAGTTACTATTTTATACATGAGTTCTAAACTGGATTTTTTTTTTTATGACCAGGAAGGTCAATTTCTGTGTTTGTTTGTTTATTGATTTATTTTATCAATATTTTTTATTTTGATATTGTAGGGTACATTTTAGGGTTAGGTATAAAAATATGCTTCATTCAGGTGCCCTTATTGATAAGGGGTGTCTCCCCGTTCACAGACAGATTTTGAATACCGTTAATCCCACCTCCCTTCCCCCCCCCATAGTTTCCCACCACTGTCAGTCTTTTTTTTAATAGTATTACGGTGGATGTTCAAGGTTCACTATATGAGTGAGAACATGTAATACTCAGATCATTGTTTCTGTGAGAGATCACTCAGTATTATAGACTCTAGTTCCATCCAGATTGCTGCATAATTCATGATTTTGTTCTTTTTTATGGCTGCATAGTATTCCATCTTGTATATGCACCACATTTTTTTAAACCAGTCCTCTTTTGACAGACAGCATGGTTGCTTCCAGGTTCTTGCTATTGTGAACAATGCTGCGATAACATTCGTGTGCAGGTATCTTTTTGATAGAGTGATTTGAGTTCTTCAGGGTATATTCCCAGTAGGGGCATTGTGGGGTCATATGGGAGGTTGATATTTAGAGCTTTTAGGAATTGCCACATTGCTTTCCACAAAGGTTGCACTAGTTTACACTCCCACCAACAGTGTAGAAGTGTTCCCTTTTCACCACACCCTCTCCGACATCTGTTATTTTTTGAGTTATTGATAATTGCCATTCTGACTGGAGTTAGGTGGTATCTAAGCGTGGTTTTGATTTGCATCTCCCTGATGCTTAGTGAGGTTGAACATTTCTTCATGTGTCTGTTGGCTGCTCAGATGTCTTCCTTTGAGAAGTGTCTGTTCATATCTTTGGCCCATTTTATAATGGGGTTGTTTGGTTTTTTCTTTTCAGAATGCTTGAGTTCTTTGTAGATCCAAGATGTTAAGCCTTTGTCAGACCTGGAGTTGGCAAATATTTTTTCCCAGTCTGTAGGCTGTCTGCCTGCTCTCTTGATGGTTTCTTTGACTTTGCAGAAGCTTGTCAGTTTCATGAGGTCCCACTTGTCTATCTTTTCTCTTATGGCCTGTGGGTTTCGGATTTTGTTCAGGAATTAGATGCCTGTTCCGATTTCCATGAGGGTTTGTCCTTCATTTTCTAAGGTTCTTATGTTTTGAGGTTTTACATTTAGGTCTCTGATCCATTTGTAGTTAATTTTTGTGTATGGGATAGATAGGGGTCCTGTTTCAATCTTCTGCATGTAGTCAGCCAGTTTTCCCAGCACCATCTACTGAATAGGTTCTCCTCTCCCCAGTTGTAGGTGGTGGAGGCTTTGTCGAAGATGAGTTGGTTGAGAAATTGAGGTTTCACTTCTGAAATCTCAATTCTATTCCATTGATCTATATACCTGTTCCTATACCAGTATCAAGCTGTTTTGATGATTCTAGCTTTATAGCAAAGTTTGAAGTCTGGTAATGTGATGCCACCTGGTTAGTTTTTTTTGTGTGTGTATGAGGATTGTTCTAGCTATTCTTGTTTGTTTGTGTTTCCATATGAATTCCTGTGTTGGTTTTTCTAGGTCTGAGAAGAATGCTGCTCCTAATTTGATGGGTATTGCATTGAATCTGTAGATTGCCTTAGGTAAGATGAACTTCTTCACAATGTTGATTCTTCCAACCCATGAGCATGGGATATTTTTCTACTTGTTTGTGTCATCTTTGATATCTTTGAGCAGAGTTTTGTAGTTTCATTGTAAAGGTCTTTCACGTCTCTGGTTAGGAAGATGCCAAGGTATTTCATTTTTTTGTGGCTATTGTGAATGGAATTGTGCTTCTTATTGGGATTTCTGTTTGTTTATTATTGGTGTAAAGAAATGCAATTGTCTTTTGCACATTTATTTTGTATCCTGAGACTTTGCCCAAGACCTCTATCAGCGTAACGAGGTTTTTGACAGAATCTCTTGTGTTTTCAAGGTACACAATCATGTCATCTGCAAAGAGAGATAACTTGACTTCTTCTTTTCCTATTTGGATACCCCTGATTGCCTTCTCTTCCCTGATTGCTCGAGCCAGGACTTCCCATACTATATTGAACAAGAGTAGTGAGAGTGGGCATCCTTGTCTTGTTCCAGTTTTCAGGGGAAATGGTTCCAATTTTTTTTCCATTTTGGAGTATGCTGGCTGTGGGTTTCTTGTAGATGGCTTTTACTATTTTGAGGTATGTTCCCCGAAGCCTAGATGTGCAAGGGTTTTTATCAAGAAGGGGTACTGAATTTTATCAAAAGCTTTTTCTGCATCTAATGATATAATCATGAGGTTTTTGTTGTGACATCTGTTGATGTATTTAATTGCATTTATGGTTTTGGAATTTTGAACGAGCCTTGCATCCCAGGGATGAAGCCTACTTGGTCATGATGGATGATTTTTGAGATGTGTTGTTGAATTCGGTTTGCCAGGATCTTGTTTGAGTATTTTAGCACCTATGTTCATCAAAGATATTGGCCTGTAGTTCTCTTTCTTTGTTGGATCTTTACCTGGGTTAGGTATCAATGTGATGTTGGCTTCGTAAAATGATTTGGGTAGAATTCCATCTTTCTCAATCGCCTGGTATACCTTCAGTAGGATTGGTATCTTCTCCTCATTAGTGTCTTGCAGAATTCTGCTGGAAAGCCATCTGGACCCGGGCTTTTTTTTTGTAGGTAGTCTTCTTATTATGTAGTCAATTTCCTTGATTGTTATTGGTCTATTTAGGATCTCAAGTTCTTCTTGTTTCAACCTAGGCAGTTTGTGTGATGTCAGAAAGTCCTGCATTGCCTCAAGGTTTTCAAGTATGTTTCCATACAAGTGTACATAGTAGTCTCTAATGATCTTTTGTATTTCTTCAGGGTCAGATGTGACTTCATCTTTTCTGTTTCTGATTGTGTTTTTTGGGCTTTTTCTCTCTTTTGCTTGGTCAATCTAGCTAGGGAACCATCAATCTTATTTATCTTTTCAAAGAACCAGCTTTTTGTTTCATTGATTTTTTTGTATTATCTTTTTGTCTTCTATGTCCTGGATTTGGGCTTTTATTTTGAT
>NW_007248531.1:5227-7853 GCF_000164805.1 Carlito syrichta
TTTATCAAAAGCTTTTTCTGCATCTAATGATATAATCATGAGGTTTTTGTTGTGACATCTCTTGATGTATTTAATTACATTTATGGTTTTGGAATGCTGAACCAGCCTTGCATCCCAGGGATGAAGCCTACTTGGTCATGATGGATGATTTTTGAGATGTGTTGTTGAATCCAGTTTCCATGTCTTTGTGGGTTTTGGGGGGAACTTGTTGGTGTTAATGTTTATTTTTATTGCACTGTGGTCCGAGAAGGCACATGGTAAAATTTCAGTCCTTTTAAATTTGCTTGTATTTGATTTATGGCAAAGTATGTGGTCGATCTTAGAGTATGTTCCATGTGGTTATGAGTAGAGTGTATATTCTATGGTCTTTGAATGTAGTGTTCTATAGGTATCAATTAAGTCCATTTGGTCAAGAGTCACATTGAGGTTTTGGAGCTCGTTGCTGATTTATTGTCTTGATGATCTGTCTAGGGTTGTAAGTGGGGTATTGAAGTCCCCAGCTATGATGGTATTGGAGTTGATATCCTTTTTCAGTTTATCCAGTAGCTGCTTTATGAAAGTTGGTGCTCCTACGTTGGGTGCATAAATGTTTAGGGTGGTTATATCTTGTTGATGGATTGAACCTTTTATCATTATGTAGTGGCCTTCTGTATCTTTTTTGATTTTTGATAGCTAAAAGCGTATTTTGTCTGAGATTAAGATTATGACTCCTCCTTTCTTTGTGTTCCATTCACTTGAAAATTTGCTTCCCATCCTGTTACTTTGAGTCTGTGAGTGTCTTTTCTGGTGAGGTGGGTCTCTTGAAGGCAATAAATTGTTGCCTGGTGATATTTTATCCTTTTTTCCATTCTGTCTTTTCAGTGGTGCATTTAGTCCATTCACATTCATGCTAATTATTGAAATGTGAGAGTTGATCCCTATCATGATTTTTTTTTCACAGTTGTTATTCTTTCTGTTTGTGTGTTGTCTTTGTTTTGGTTCTGGAGTTTGTTCATGTGTGTTTTTATTTTTTTGCCTGTACTCTTGTGAAGAACGTTGTTCTTTTTTCCTTTTCTTCTGTGTTCAATACTTTCTTCAGTGTTTCTTGTAGAGGTGGTTTGGTGGCAGTGTATGTTCTTAGGGATTGTATATCTGGGAAAGATTTCCATTCTCCCTCACTGATGAAGCTTAGCTTGGCTGAGTAGGTTATTCTTGGTGAAATTCTTTATCTTTTGGAATATTGAAGATAGGGCTCCAAGCTATTCTAGCCTGGACGGTTTCTGTAGATAAATCTGTTGCTATTCTAATTAGTCTTCCTTGGTAGGTAGTCTGAACTTTTTCTCTTGCTGTCTTTAGAATTTTTCCTTTTATGCCTACTTTGTTGAGCCGAATTTTTATGTGTCTTGGAGTTGGTCTTCTCATTTGTTGTCTTGCAGGGGTTCTCTCAATCTCTTGTGATTGAATTTTTGCATCACTGATGAGATGAGAAAAGTTTTTTTGAATGATTTCATGAAATGTTTGTTCCAGTGTGGCCTCTGAATCTCTCTCTGCCTCAGGAAGGCCAATTACTCTTAGGTTCGGTCTCTTCAAGTAATCATTCATTTCTTTTTTCTTTTTTTTGAGTTAGAGTCTCTGTCTCCCAGACTGGAGTGCAGTGGCCGCTCCTGGCCACCGCAGCCTCGAACTGCTGGGCTCCGGCGATCCTTCCACTTCAGCTTCCGAGTAGCCGGAATTACAGGCATGTGCTCCCACACCCGGCTGATTTTTTGATTTATTGTAGAGATGAGGTCTCGCTGCCCAGGTGGGTCTCGAACCCACTGGCTCAGGCAATCCACTCACCTCAGTCTCCCAAAGGTGCGGGATTACAGGCTGAGCCACCGAGCCTGGCTATCATTCATTTCTTGAAGGTTTTGATCAGTCTTTTTGAGTTTCTTTTCTATATTTTTGATAGTTTGGGTTAGTTCTGTGTTTTGGTCTTTGAGCTCTGAGATTCTTTCTTCTGCTTGGCTAATTTTGCTTTCCATGCTTATTAGTTTGTTATTTATTTCCATCACAGTATTCTTTACAGTTGTTATTTCTGACATCAGCCCCTTCCTATTTTCCTCTTGTCTCTCTTCGATTTTTTTAAATTCTCTCTATTGATGTCTTCTGGGTTTGTTTCATGTGACCAATCATTCTGGGAACTCTTCATTATTTGTGTACCGAAGTCTGTTTTCTCAGTGTCTCACCTCCCAGGGGTCTGTGTGAGACCTATTCTTTTGGTTTTTCTTCATTTGTGCATTTTTTGTTGTTGTTGTTATTTTTCCCCCTTCCCTACTTTATCTTTCCTCCATGTCACCGTCTTCTTTAATTCTGTTATTCAGGAGTGGAGGGTTTGTTTTTACTTCTGTTTGTTCAATCTCCTATTTTTCTTTATGTATGTCCTCTTATTTTGTTCAATTCTGAAGTTGCACTGTATTTTGGGGGTGGTCCTTTTTGCAGTTTTGAGATTTTCTTAAGCAGTGAGCTGTGATTCAAAATTTATCTGCAGGTCCTGGTATCTGCCAACAGGTGTATGAATAATCTGAAACCCACTTCCCACTGCCTTGGAATCTGCCTGTGCAGTGGGGTTGTAGGTTTACTCCCTGAAATAAAATGCAGTTAACAG